>NW_028232220.1:0-88324 GCF_054491065.1 Syngnathus leptorhynchus | reverse complement strand
AACCAAACGATGAAATTGGTTATTTCTTCATGTATAATGATCAACTCGATACTCCCTAGCCCCCAACAGCCTTTTTTTTCATAACACTTTAACCAGAGTGACGGGAGAGCGGCATTTCAGAAAACGTGCTTATCTCGGCGAGAAAAAGCGATTTCGGCAATAAAATTTAAAACGCGTGTAAAACATAAACCAAACGATGAAATTGGTTATTTCTTCATGTATAATGATCAACTCGATACTCCCTAGCCCCCAACAGCCTTTTTTTTCATAACACTTTAACCAGAGTGACGGGAGAGCGGCATTTCAGAAAACGTGCTTATCTTCAGAAAACGTGCTTATCTCGGCGAGAAAAAGCGATTTCGGCAATAAAATTTAAAACGCGTGTAAAACATAAACCAAACGATGAAATTGGTTATTTCTTCATGTATAATGATCAACTCGATACTCCCTAGCCCCCAACAGCCTTTTTTTTCATAACACTTTAACCAGAGTGACGGGAGAGCGGCATTTCAGAAAACGTGCTTATCTCGGCGAGAAAAAGCGATTTCGGCAATAAAATTTAAAACGCGTGTAAAACATAAACCAAACGATGAAATTGGTTATTTCTTCATGTATAATGATCAACTCGATACTCCCTAGCCCCCAACAGCCTTTTTTTTCATAACACTTTAACCAGAGTGACGGGAGAGCGGCATTTCAGAAAACGTGCTTATCTCGGCGAGAAAAAGCGATTTCGGCAATAAAATTTAAAACGCGTGTAAAACATAAACCAAACGATGAAATTGGTTATTTCTTCATGTATAATGATCAACTCGATACTCCCTAGCCCCCAACAGCCTTTTTTTTCATAACACTTTAACCAGAGTGACGGGAGAGCGGCATTTCAGAAAACGTGCTTATCTCGGCGAGAAAAAGCGATTTCGGCAATAAAATTTAAAACGCGTGTAAAACATAAACCAAACGATGAAATTGGTTATTTCTTCATGTATAATGATCAACTCGATACTCCCTAGCCCCCAACAGCCTTTTTTTTCATAACACTTTAACCAGAGTGACGGGAGAGCGGCATTTCAGAAAACGTGCTTATCTCGGCGAGAAAAAGCGATTTCGGCAATAAAATTTAAAACGCGTGTAAAACATAAACCAAACGATGAAATTGGTTATTTCTTCATGTATAATGATCAACTCGATACTCCCTAGCCCCCAACAGCCTTTTTTTTCATAACACTTTAACCAGAGTGACGGGAGAGCGGCATTTCAGAAAACGTGCTTATCTCGGCGAGAAAAAGCGATTTCGGCAATAAAATTTAAAACGCGTGTAAAACATAAACCAAACGATGAAATTGGTTATTTCTTCATGTATAATGATCAACTCGATACTCCCTAGCCCCCATACAGCCTTTTTTTTCATAACACTTTAACCAGAGTGACGGGAGAGCGGCATTTCAGAAAACGTGCTTATCTCGGCGAGAAAAAGCGATTTCGGCAATAAAATTTAAAACGCGTGTAAAACATAAACCAAACGATGAAATTGGTTATTTCTTCATGTATAATGATCAACTCGATACTCACTAGCCCCCAACAGCCTTTTTTTTCATAACACTTTAACCAGAGTGACGGGAGAGCGGCATTTCAGAAAACGTGCTTATCTCGGCGAGAAAAAGCGATTTCGGCAATAAAATTTAAAACGCGTGTAAAACATAAACCAAACGATGAAATTGGTTTATTTCTTCATGTATATATGATCAACTCTCGATACTCCCTAGCCCCCAACAGCCTTTTTTTCATAACACTTTAACCAGAGTGACGGGATGAGAGCGGCATTTCAGAAAACGTGCTTATCTCGGCGAGAAAAAGCGATTTCGGCAATAAAATTTAAAACGCGTGTAAAACATAAACCAAACGATGAAATTGGTTATTTCTTCATGTATAATGATCAACTCGATACTCCCTAGCCCCCAACAGCCTTTTTTTTCATAACAAGAAAACGTGCTTATCTCGGCGAGAAAAAGCGATTTCGGCAATAAAATTTAAAACGCGTGTAAAACATAAACCAAACGATGAAATTGGTTATTTCTTCATGTATAATGATCAACTCGATACTCCCTAGCCCCCAACAGCCTTTTTTTTCATAACACTTTAACCAGAGTGACGGGAGAGCGGCATTTCAGAAAACGTGCTTATCTCGGCGAGAAAAAGCGATTTCGGCAATAAAATTTAAAACGCGTGTAAAACATAAACCAAACGATGAAATTGGTTATTTCTTCATGTATAATGATCAACTCGATACTCCCTAGCCCCCAACAGCCTTTTTTTTCATAACACTTTAACCAGAGTGACGGGAGAGCGGCATTTCAGAAAACGTGCTTATCTCGGCGAGAAAAAGCGATTTCGGCAATAAAATTTAAAACGCGTGTAAAACATAAACCAAACGATGAAATTGGTTATTTCTTCATGTATAATGATCAACTCGATACTCCCTAGCCCCCAACAGCCTTTTTTTTCATAACACTTTAACCAGAGTGACGGGAGAGCGGCATTTCAGAAAACGTGCTTATCTCGGCGAGAAAAAGCGATTTCGGCAATAAAATTTAAAACGCGTGTAAAACATAAACCAAACGATGAAATTGGTTATTTCTTCATGTATAATGATCAACTCGATACTCCCTAGCCCCCAACAGCCTTTTTTTTCATAACACTTTAACCAGAGTGACGGGAGAGCGGCATTTCAGAAAACGTGCTTATCTCGGCGAGAAAAAGCGATTTCGGCAATAAAATTTAAAACGCGTGTAAAACATAAACCAAACGATGAAATTGGTTATTTCTTCATGTATAATGATCAACTCGATACTCCCTAGCCCCCAACAGCCTTTTTTTTCATAACACTTTAACCAGAGTGACGGGAGAGCGGCATTTCAGAAAACGTGCTTATCTCGGCGAGAAAAAGCGATTTCGGCAATAAAATTTAAAACGCGTGTAAAACATAAACCAAACGATGAAATTGGTTATTTCTTCATGTATAATGATCAACTCGATACTCCCTAGCCCCCAACAGCCTTTTTTTTCATAACACTTTAACCAGAGTGACGGGAGAGCGGCATTTCAGAAAACGTGCTTATCTCGGCGAGAAAAAGCGATTTCGGCAATAAAATTTAAAACGCGTGTAAAACATAAACCAAACGATGAAATTGGTTATTTCTTCATGTATAATGATCAACTCGATACTCCCTAGCCCCCAACAGCCTTTTTTTTCATAACACTTTAACCAGAGTGACGGGAGAGCGGCATTTCAGAAAACGTGCTTATCTCGGCGAGAAAAAGCGATTTCGGCAATAAAATTTAAAACGCGTGTAAAACATAAACCAAACGATGAAATTGGTTATTTCTTCATGTATAATGATCAACTCGATACTCCCTAGCCCCCAACAGCCTTTTTTTTCATAACACTTTAACCAGAGTGACGGGAGAGCGGCATTTCAGAAAACGTGCTTATCTCGGCGAGAAAAAGCGATTTCGGCAATAAAATTTAAAACGCGTGTAAAACATAAACCAAACGATGAAATTGGTTATTTCTTCATGTATAATGATCAACTCGATACTCCCTAGCCCCCAACAGCCTTTTTTTTCATAACACTTTAACCAGAGTGACGGGAGAGCGGCATTTCAGAAAACGTGCTTATCTCGGCGAGAAAAAGCGATTTCGGCAATAAAATTTAAAACGCGTGTAAAACATAAACCAAACGATGAAATTGGTTATTTCTTCATGTATAATGATCAACTCGATACTCCCTAGCCCCCAACAGCCTTTTTTTTCATAACACTTTAACCAGAGTGACGGGAGAGCGGCATTTCAGAAAACGTGCTTATCTCGGCGAGAAAAAGCGATTTCGGCAATAAAATTTAAAACGCGTGTAAAACATAAACCAAACGATGAAATTGGTTATTTCTTCATGTATAATGATCAACTCGATACTCCCTAGCCCCCAACAGCCTTTTTTTTCATAACACTTTAACCAGAGTGACGGGAGAGCGGCATTTCAGAAAACGTGCTTATCTCGGCGAGAAAAAGCGATTTCGGCAATAAAATTTAAAACGCGTGTAAAACATAAACCAAACGATGAAATTGGTTATTTCTTCATGTATAATGATCAACTCGATACTCCCTAGCCCCCAACAGCCTTTTTTTTCATAACACTTTAACCAGAGTGACGGGAGAGCGGCATTTCAGAAAACGTGCTTATCTCGGCGAGAAAAAGCGATTTCGGCAATAAAATTTAAAACGCGTGTAAAACATAAACCAAACGATGAAATTGGTTATTTCTTCATGTATAATGATCAACTCGATACTCCCTAGCCCCCAACAGCCTTTTTTTTCATAACACTTTAACCAGAGTGACGGGAGAGCGGCATTTCAGAAAACGTGCTTATCTCGGCGAGAAAAAGCGATTTCGGCAATAAAATTTAAAACGCGTGTAAAACATAAACCAAACGATGAAATTGGTTATTTCTTCATGTATAATGATCAACTCGATACTCCCTAGCCCCCAACAGCCTTTTTTTTCATAACACTTTAACCAGAGTGACGGGAGAGCGGCATTTCAGAAAACGTGCTTATCTCGGCGAGAAAAAGCGATTTCGGCAATAAAATTTAAAACGCGTGTAAAACATAAACCAAACGATGAAATTGGTTATTTCTTCATGTATAATGATCAACTCGATACTCCCTAGCCCCCAACAGCCTTTTTTTTCATAACACTTTAACCAGAGTGACGGGAGAGCGGCATTTCAGAAAACGTGCTTATCTCGGCGAGAAAAAGCGATTTCGGCAATAAAATTTAAAACGCGTGTAAAACATAAACCAAACGATGAAATTGGTTATTTCTTCATGTATAATGATCAACTCGATACTCCCTAGCCCCCAACAGCCTTTTTTTTCATAACACTTTAACCAGAGTGACGGGAGAGCGGCATTTCAGAAAACGTGCTTATCTCGGCGAGAAAAAGCGATTTCGGCAATAAAATTTAAAACGCGTGTAAAACATAAACCAAACGATGAAATTGGTTATTTCTTCATGTATAATGATCAACTCGATACTCCCTAGCCCCCAACAGCCTTTTTTTTCATAACACTTTAACCAGAGTGACGGGAGAGCGGCATTTCAGAAAACGTGCTTATCTCGGCGAGAAAAAGCGATTTCGGCAATAAAATTTAAAACGCGTGTAAAACATAAACCAAACGATGAAATTGGTTATTTCTTCATGTATAATGATCAACTCGATACTCCCTAGCCCCCAACAGCCTTTTTTTTCATAACACTTTAACCAGAGTGACGGGAGAGCGGCATTTCAGAAAACGTGCTTATCTCGGCGAGAAAAAGCGATTTCGGCAATAAAATTTAAAACGCGTGTAAAACATAAACCAAACGATGAAATTGGTTATTTCTTCATGTATAATGATCAACTCGATACTCCCTAGCCCCCAACAGCCTTTTTTTTCATAACACTTTAACCAGAGTGACGGGAGAGCGGCATTTCAGAAAACGTGCTTATCTCGGCGAGAAAAAGCGATTTCGGCAATAAAATTTAAAACGCGTGTAAAACATAAACCAAACGATGAAATTGGTTATTTCTTCATGTATAATGATCAACTCGATACTCCCTAGCCCCCAACAGCCTTTTTTTTCATAACACTTTAACCAGAGTGACGGGAGAGCGGCATTTCAGAAAACGTGCTTATCTCGGCGAGAAAAAGCGATTTCGGCAATAAAATTTAAAACGCGTGTAAAACATAAACCAAACGATGAAATTGGTTATTTCTTCATGTATAATGATCAACTCGATACTCCCTAGCCCCCAACAGCCTTTTTTTTCATAACACTTTAACCAGAGTGACGGGAGAGCGGCATTTCAGAAAACGTGCTTATCTCGGCGAGAAAAAGCGATTTCGGCAATAAAATTTAAAACGCGTGTAAAACATAAACCAAACGATGAAATTGGTTATTTCTTCATGTATAATGATCAACTCGATACTCCCTAGCCCCCAACAGCCTTTTTTTTCATAACACTTTAACCAGAGTGACGGGAGAGCGGCATTTCAGAAAACGTGCTTATCTCGGCGAGAAAAAGCGATTTCGGCAATAAAATTTAAAACGCGTGTAAAACATAAACCAAACGATGAAATTGGTTATTTCTTCATGTATAATGATCAACTCGATACTCCCTAGCCCCCAACAGCCTTTTTTTTCATAACACTTTAACCAGAGTGACGGGAGAGCGGCATTTCAGAAAACGTGCTTATCTCGGCGAGAAAAAGCGATTTCGGCAATAAAATTTAAAACGCGTGTAAAACATAAACCAAACGATGAAATTGGTTATTTCTTCATGTATAATGATCAACTCGATACTCCCTAGCCCCCAACAGCCTTTTTTTTCATAACACTTTAACCAGAGTGACGGGAGAGCGGCATTTCAGAAAACGTGCTTATCTCGGCGAGAAAAAGCGATTTCGGCAATAAAATTTAAAACGCGTGTAAAACATAAACCAAACGATGAAATTGGTTATTTCTTCATGTATAATGATCAACTCGATACTCCCTAGCCCCCAACAGCCTTTTTTTTCATAACACTTTAACCAGAGTGACGGGAGAGCGGCATTTCAGAAAACGTGCTTATCTCGGCGAGAAAAAGCGATTTCGGCAATAAAATTTAAAACGCGTGTAAAACATAAACCAAACGATGAAATTGGTTATTTCTTCATGTATAATGATCAACTCGATACTCCCTAGCCCCCAACAGCCTTTTTTTTCATAACACTTTAACCAGAGTGACGGGAGAGCGGCATTTCAGAAAACGTGCTTATCTCGGCGAGAAAAAGCGATTTCGGCAATAAAATTTAAAACGCGTGTAAAACATAAACCAAACGATGAAATTGGTTATTTCTTCATGTATAATGATCAACTCGATACTCCCTAGCCCCCAACAGCCTTTTTTTTCATAACACTTTAACCAGAGTGACGGGAGAGCGGCATTTCAGAAAACGTGCTTATCTCGGCGAGAAAAAGCGATTTCGGCAATAAAATTTAAAACGCGTGTAAAACATAAACCAAACGATGAAATTGGTTATTTCTTCATGTATAATGATCAACTCGATACTCCCTAGCCCCCAACAGCCTTTTTTTTCATAACACTTTAACCAGAGTGACGGGAGAGCGGCATTTCAGAAAACGTGCTTATCTCGGCGAGAAAAAGCGATTTCGGCAATAAAATTTAAAACGCGTGTAAAACATAAACCAAACGATGAAATTGGTTATTTCTTCATGTATAATGATCAACTCGATACTCCCTAGCCCCCAACAGCCTTTTTTTTCATAACACTTTAACCAGAGTGACGGGAGAGCGGCATTTCAGAAAACGTGCTTATCTCGGCGAGAAAAAGCGATTTCGGCAATAAAATTTAAAACGCGTGTAAAACATAAACCAAACGATGAAATTGGTTATTTCTTCATGTATAATGATCAACTCGATACTCCCTAGCCCCCAACAGCCTTTTTTTTCATAACACTTTAACCAGAGTGACGGGAGAGCGGCATTTCAGAAAACGTGCTTATCTCGGCGAGAAAAAGCGATTTCGGCAATAAAATTTAAAACGCGTGTAAAACATAAACCAAACGATGAAATTGGTTATTTCTTCATGTATAATGATCAACTCGATACTCCCTAGCCCCCAACAGCCTTTTTTTTCATAACACTTTAACCAGAGTGACGGGAGAGCGGCATTTCAGAAAACGTGCTTATCTCGGCGAGAAAAAGCGATTTCGGCAATAAAATTTAAAACGCGTGTAAAACATAAACCAAACGATGAAATTGGTTATTTCTTCATGTATAATGATCAACTCGATACTCCCTAGCCCCCAACAGCCTTTTTTTTCATAACACTTTAACCAGAGTGACGGGAGAGCGGCATTTCAGAAAACGTGCTTATCTCGGCGAGAAAAAGCGATTTCGGCAATAAAATTTAAAACGCGTGTAAAACATAAACCAAACGATGAAATTGGTTATTTCTTCATGTATAATGATCAACTCGATACTCCCTAGCCCCCAACAGCCTTTTTTTTCATAACACTTTAACCAGAGTGACGGGAGAGCGGCATTTCAGAAAACGTGCTTATCTCGGCGAGAAAAAGCGATTTCGGCAATAAAATTTAAAACGCGTGTAAAACATAAACCAAACGATGAAATTGGTTATTTCTTCATGTATAATGATCAACTCGATACTCCCTAGCCCCCAACAGCCTTTTTTTTCATAACACTTTAACCAGAGTGACGGGAGAGCGGCATTTCAGAAAACGTGCTTATCTCGGCGAGAAAAAGCGATTTCGGCAATAAAATTTAAAACGCGTGTAAAACATAAACCAAACGATGAAATTGGTTATTTCTTCATGTATAATGATCAACTCGATACTCCCTAGCCCCCAACAGCCTTTTTTTTCATAACACTTTAACCAGAGTGACGGGAGAGCGGCATTTCAGAAAACGTGCTTATCTCGGCGAGAAAAAGCGATTTCGGCAATAAAATTTAAAACGCGTGTAAAACATAAACCAAACGATGAAATTGGTTATTTCTTCATGTATAATGATCAACTCGATACTCCCTAGCCCCCAACAGCCTTTTTTTTCATAACACTTTAACCAGAGTGACGGGAGAGCGGCATTTCAGAAAACGTGCTTATCTCGGCGAGAAAAAGCGATTTCGGCAATAAAATTTAAAACGCGTGTAAAACATAAACCAAACGATGAAATTGGTTATTTCTTCATGTATAATGATCAACTCGATACTCCCTAGCCCCCAACAGCCTTTTTTTTCATAACACTTTAACCAGAGTGACGGGAGAGCGGCATTTCAGAAAACGTGCTTATCTCGGCGAGAAAAAGCGATTTCGGCAATAAAATTTAAAACGCGTGTAAAACATAAACCAAACGATGAAATTGGTTATTTCTTCATGTATAATGATCAACTCGATACTCCCTAGCCCCCAACAGCCTTTTTTTTCATAACACTTTAACCAGAGTGACGGGAGAGCGGCATTTCAGAAAACGTGCTTATCTCGGCGAGAAAAAGCGATTTCGGCAATAAAATTTAAAACGCGTGTAAAACATAAACCAAACGATGAAATTGGTTATTTCTTCATGTATAATGATCAACTCGATACTCCCTAGCCCCCAACAGCCTTTTTTTTCATAACACTTTAACCAGAGTGACGGGAGAGCGGCATTTCAGAAAACGTGCTTATCTCGGCGAGAAAAAGCGATTTCGGCAATAAAATTTAAAACGCGTGTAAAACATAAACCAAACGATGAAATTGGTTATTTCTTCATGTATAATGATCAACTCGATACTCCCTAGCCCCCAACAGCCTTTTTTTTCATAACACTTTAACCAGAGTGACGGGAGAGCGGCATTTCAGAAAACGTGCTTATCTCGGCGAGAAAAAGCGATTTCGGCAATAAAATTTAAAACGCGTGTAAAACATAAACCAAACGATGAAATTGGTTATTTCTTCATGTATAATGATCAACTCGATACTCCCTAGCCCCCAACAGCCTTTTTTTTCATAACACTTTAACCAGAGTGACGGGAGAGCGGCATTTCAGAAAACGTGCTTATCTCGGCGAGAAAAAGCGATTTCGGCAATAAAATTTAAAACGCGTGTAAAACATAAACCAAACGATGAAATTGGTTATTTCTTCATGTATAATGATCAACTCGATACTCCCTAGCCCCCAACAGCCTTTTTTTTCATAACACTTTAACCAGAGTGACGGGAGAGCGGCATTTCAGAAAACGTGCTTATCTCGGCGAGAAAAAGCGATTTCGGCAATAAAATTTAAAACGCGTGTAAAACATAAACCAAACGATGAAATTGGTTATTTCTTCATGTATAATGATCAACTCGATACTCCCTAGCCCCCAACAGCCTTTTTTTTCATAACACTTTAACCAGAGTGACGGGAGAGCGGCATTTCAGAAAACGTGCTTATCTCGGCGAGAAAAAGCGATTTCGGCAATAAAATTTAAAACGCGTGTAAAACATAAACCAAACGATGAAATTGGTTATTTCTTCATGTATAATGATCAACTCGATACTCCCTAGCCCCCAACAGCCTTTTTTTTCATAACACTTTAACCAGAGTGACGGGAGAGCGGCATTTCAGAAAACGTGCTTATCTCGGCGAGAAAAAGCGATTTCGGCAATAAAATTTAAAACGCGTGTAAAACATAAACCAAACGATGAAATTGGTTATTTCTTCATGTATAATGATCAACTCGATACTCCCTAGCCCCCAACAGCCTTTTTTTTCATAACACTTTAACCAGAGTGACGGGAGAGCGGCATTTCAGAAAACGTGCTTATCTCGGCGAGAAAAAGCGATTTCGGCAATAAAATTTAAAACGCGTGTAAAACATAAACCAAACGATGAAATTGGTTATTTCTTCATGTATAATGATCAACTCGATACTCCCTAGCCCCCAACAGCCTTTTTTTTCATAACACTTTAACCAGAGTGACGGGAGAGCGGCATTTCAGAAAACGTGCTTATCTCGGCGAGAAAAAGCGATTTCGGCAATAAAATTTAAAACGCGTGTAAAACATAAACCAAACGATGAAATTGGTTATTTCTTCATGTATAATGATCAACTCGATACTCCCTAGCCCCCAACAGCCTTTTTTTTCATAACACTTTAACCAGAGTGACGGGAGAGCGGCATTTCAGAAAACGTGCTTATCTCGGCGAGAAAAAGCGATTTCGGCAATAAAATTTAAAACGCGTGTAAAACATAAACCAAACGATGAAATTGGTTATTTCTTCATGTATAATGATCAACTCGATACTCCCTAGCCCCCAACAGCCTTTTTTTTCATAACACTTTAACCAGAGTGACGGGAGAGCGGCATTTCAGAAAACGTGCTTATCTCGGCGAGAAAAAGCGATTTCGGCAATAAAATTTAAAACGCGTGTAAAACATAAACCAAACGATGAAATTGGTTATTTCTTCATGTATAATGATCAACTCGATACTCCCTAGCCCCCAACAGCCTTTTTTTTCATAACACTTTAACCAGAGTGACGGGAGAGCGGCATTTCAGAAAACGTGCTTATCTCGGCGAGAAAAAGCGATTTCGGCAATAAAATTTAAAACGCGTGTAAAACATAAACCAAACGATGAAATTGGTTATTTCTTCATGTATAATGATCAACTCGATACTCCCTAGCCCCCAACAGCCTTTTTTTTCATAACACTTTAACCAGAGTGACGGGAGAGCGGCATTTCAGAAAACGTGCTTATCTCGGCGAGAAAAAGCGATTTCGGCAATAAAATTTAAAACGCGTGTAAAACATAAACCAAACGATGAAATTGGTTATTTCTTCATGTATAATGATCAACTCGATACTCCCTAGCCCCCAACAGCCTTTTTTTTCATAACACTTTAACCAGAGTGACGGGAGAGCGGCATTTCAGAAAACGTGCTTATCTCGGCGAGAAAAAGCGATTTCGGCAATAAAATTTAAAACGCGTGTAAAACATAAACCAAACGATGAAATTGGTTATTTCTTCATGTATAATGATCAACTCGATACTCCCTAGCCCCCAACAGCCTTTTTTTTCATAACACTTTAACCAGAGTGACGGGAGAGCGGCATTTCAGAAAACGTGCTTATCTCGGCGAGAAAAAGCGATTTCGGCAATAAAATTTAAAACGCGTGTAAAACATAAACCAAACGATGAAATTGGTTATTTCTTCATGTATAATGATCAACTCGATACTCCCTAGCCCCCAACAGCCTTTTTTTTCATAACACTTTAACCAGAGTGACGGGAGAGCGGCATTTCAGAAAACGTGCTTATCTCGGCGAGAAAAAGCGATTTCGGCAATAAAATTTAAAACGCGTGTAAAACATAAACCAAACGATGAAATTGGTTATTTCTTCATGTATAATGATCAACTCGATACTCCCTAGCCCCCAACAGCCTTTTTTTTCATAACACTTTAACCAGAGTGACGGGAGAGCGGCATTTCAGAAAACGTGCTTATCTCGGCGAGAAAAAGCGATTTCGGCAATAAAATTTAAAACGCGTGTAAAACATAAACCAAACGATGAAATTGGTTATTTCTTCATGTATAATGATCAACTCGATACTCCCTAGCCCCCAACAGCCTTTTTTTTCATAACACTTTAACCAGAGTGACGGGAGAGCGGCATTTCAGAAAACGTGCTTATCTCGGCGAGAAAAAGCGATTTCGGCAATAAAATTTAAAACGCGTGTAAAACATAAACCAAACGATGAAATTGGTTATTTCTTCATGTATAATGATCAACTCGATACTCCCTAGCCCCCAACAGCCTTTTTTTTCATAACACTTTAACCAGAGTGACGGGAGAGCGGCATTTCAGAAAACGTGCTTATCTCGGCGAGAAAAAGCGATTTCGGCAATAAAATTTAAAACGCGTGTAAAACATAAACCAAACGATGAAATTGGTTATTTCTTCATGTATAATGATCAACTCGATACTCCCTAGCCCCCAACAGCCTTTTTTTTCATAACACTTTAACCAGAGTGACGGGAGAGCGGCATTTCAGAAAACGTGCTTATCTCGGCGAGAAAAAGCGATTTCGGCAATAAAATTTAAAACGCGTGTAAAACATAAACCAAACGATGAAATTGGTTATTTCTTCATGTATAATGATCAACTCGATACTCCCTAGCCCCCAACAGCCTTTTTTTTCATAACACTTTAACCAGAGTGACGGGAGAGCGGCATTTCAGAAAACGTGCTTATCTCGGCGAGAAAAAGCGATTTCGGCAATAAAATTTAAAACGCGTGTAAAACATAAACCAAACGATGAAATTGGTTATTTCTTCATGTATAATGATCAACTCGATACTCCCTAGCCCCCAACAGCCTTTTTTTTCATAACACTTTAACCAGAGTGACGGGAGAGCGGCATTTCAGAAAACGTGCTTATCTCGGCGAGAAAAAGCGATTTCGGCAATAAAATTTAAAACGCGTGTAAAACATAAACCAAACGATGAAATTGGTTATTTCTTCATGTATAATGATCAACTCGATACTCCCTAGCCCCCAACAGCCTTTTTTTTCATAACACTTTAACCAGAGTGACGGGAGAGCGGCATTTCAGAAAACGTGCTTATCTCGGCGAGAAAAAGCGATTTCGGCAATAAAATTTAAAACGCGTGTAAAACATAAACCAAACGATGAAATTGGTTATTTCTTCATGTATAATGATCAACTCGATACTCCCTAGCCCCCAACAGCCTTTTTTTTCATAACACTTTAACCAGAGTGACGGGAGAGCGGCATTTCAGAAAACGTGCTTATCTCGGCGAGAAAAAGCGATTTCGGCAATAAAATTTAAAACGCGTGTAAAACATAAACCAAACGATGAAATTGGTTATTTCTTCATGTATAATGATCAACTCGATACTCCCTAGCCCCCAACAGCCTTTTTTTTCATAACACCAGAGTGACGGGAGAGCGGCATTTCAGAAAACGTGCTTATCTCGGCGAGAAAAAGCGATTTCGGCAATAAAATTTAAAACGCGTGTAAAACATAAACCAAACGATGAAATTGGTTATTTCTTCATGTATAATGATCAACTCGATACTCCCTAGCCCCCAACAGCCTTTTTTTTCATAACACTTTAACCAGAGTGACGGGAGAGCGGCATTTCAGAAAACGTGCTTATCTCGGCGAGAAAAAGCGATTTCGGCAATAAAATTTAAAACGCGTGTAAAACATAAACCAAACGATGAAATTGGTTATTTCTTCATGTATAATGATCAACTCGATACTCCCTAGCCCCCAACAGCCTTTTTTTTCATAACACTTTAACCAGAGTGACGGGAGAGCGGCATTTCAGAAAACGTGCTTATCTCGGCGAGAAAAAGCGATTTCGGCAATAAAATTTAAAACGCGTGTAAAACATAAACCAAACGATGAAATTGGTTATTTCTTCATGTATAATGATCAACTCGATACTCCCTAGCCCCCAACAGCCTTTTTTTTCATAACACTTTAACCAGAGTGACGGGAGAGCGGCATTTCAGAAAACGTGCTTATCTCGGCGAGAAAAAGCGATTTCGGCAATAAAATTTAAAACGCGTGTAAAACATAAACCAAACGATGAAATTGGTTATTTCTTCATGTATAATGATCAACTCGATACTCCCTAGCCCCCAACAGCCTTTTTTTTCATAACACTTTAACCAGAGTGACGGGAGAGCGGCATTTCAGAAAACGTGCTTATCTCGGCGAGAAAAAGCGATTTCGGCAATAAAATTTAAAACGCGTGTAAAACATAAACCAAACGATGAAATTGGTTATTTCTTCATGTATAATGATCAACTCGATACTCCCTAGCCCCCAACAGCCTTTTTTTTCATAACACTTTAACCAGAGTGACGGGAGAGCGGCATTTCAGAAAACGTGCTTATCTCGGCGAGAAAAAGCGATTTCGGCAATAAAATTTAAAACGCGTGTAAAACATAAACCAAACGATGAAATTGGTTATTTCTTCATGTATAATGATCAACTCGATACTCCCTAGCCCCCAACAGCCTTTTTTTTCATAACACTTTAACCAGAGTGACGGGAGAGCGGCATTTCAGAAAACGTGCTTATCTCGGCGAGAAAAAGCGATTTCGGCAATAAAATTTAAAACGCGTGTAAAACATAAACCAAACGATGAAATTGGTTATTTCTTCATGTATAATGATCAACTCGATACTCCCTAGCCCCCAACAGCCTTTTTTTTCATAACACTTTAACCAGAGTGACGGGAGAGCGGCATTTCAGAAAACGTGCTTATCTCGGCGAGAAAAAGCGATTTCGGCAATAAAATTTAAAACGCGTGTAAAACATAAACCAAACGATGAAATTGGTTATTTCTTCATGTATAATGATCAACTCGATACTCCCTAGCCCCCAACAGCCTTTTTTTTCATAACACTTTAACCAGAGTGACGGGAGAGCGGCATTTCAGAAAACGTGCTTATCTCGGCGAGAAAAAGCGATTTCGGCAATAAAATTTAAAACGCGTGTAAAACATAAACCAAACGATGAAATTGGTTATTTCTTCATGTATAATGATCAACTCGATACTCCCTAGCCCCCAACAGCCTTTTTTTTCATAACACTTTAACCAGAGTGACGGGAGAGCGGCATTTCAGAAAACGTGCTTATCTCGGCGAGAAAAAGCGATTTCGGCAATAAAATTTAAAACGCGTGTAAAACATAAACCAAACGATGAAATTGGTTATTTCTTCATGTATAATGATCAACTCGATACTCCCTAGCCCCCAACAGCCTTTTTTTTCATAACACTTTAACCAGAGTGACGGGAGAGCGGCATTTCAGAAAACGTGCTTATCTCGGCGAGAAAAAGCGATTTCGGCAATAAAATTTAAAACGCGTGTAAAACATAAACCAAACGATGAAATTGGTTATTTCTTCATGTATAATGATCAACTCGATACTCCCTAGCCCCCAACAGCCTTTTTTTTCATAACACTTTAACCAGAGTGACGGGAGAGCGGCATTTCAGAAAACGTGCTTATCTCGGCGAGAAAAAGCGATTTCGGCAATAAAATTTAAAACGCGTGTAAAACATAAACCAAACGATGAAATTGGTTATTTCTTCATGTATAATGATCAACTCGATACTCCCTAGCCCCCAACAGCCTTTTTTTTCATAACACTTTAACCAGAGTGACGGGAGAGCGGCATTTCAGAAAACGTGCTTATCTCGGCGAGAAAAAGCGATTTCGGCAATAAAATTTAAAACGCGTGTAAAACATAAACCAAACGATGAAATTGGTTATTTCTTCATGTATAATGATCAACTCGATACTCCCTAGCCCCCAACAGCCTTTTTTTTCATAACACTTTAACCAGAGTGACGGGAGAGCGGCATTTCAGAAAACGTGCTTATCTCGGCGAGAAAAAGCGATTTCGGCAATAAAATTTAAAACGCGTGTAAAACATAAACCAAACGATGAAATTGGTTATTTCTTCATGTATAATGATCAACTCGATACTCCCTAGCCCCCAACAGCCTTTTTTTTCATAACACTTTAACCAGAGTGACGGGAGAGCGGCATTTCAGAAAACGTGCTTATCTCGGCGAGAAAAAGCGATTTCGGCAATAAAATTTAAAACGCGTGTAAAACATAAACCAAACGATGAAATTGGTTATTTCTTCATGTATAATGATCAACTCGATACTCCCTAGCCCCCAACAGCCTTTTTTTTCATAACACTTTAACCAGAGTGACGGGAGAGCGGCATTTCAGAAAACGTGCTTATCTCGGCGAGAAAAAGCGATTTCGGCAATAAAATTTAAAACGCGTGTAAAACATAAACCAAACGATGAAATTGGTTATTTCTTCATGTATAATGATCAACTCGATACTCCCTAGCCCCCAACAGCCTTTTTTTTCATAACACTTTAACCAGAGTGACGGGAGAGCGGCATTTCAGAAAACGTGCTTATCTCGGCGAGAAAAAGCGATTTCGGCAATAAAATTTAAAACGCGTGTAAAACATAAACCAAACGATGAAATTGGTTATTTCTTCATGTATAATGATCAACTCGATACTCCCTAGCCCCCAACAGCCTTTTTTTTCATAACACTTTAACCAGAGTGACGGGAGAGCGGCATTTCAGAAAACGTGCTTATCTCGGCGAGAAAAAGCGATTTCGGCAATAAAATTTAAAACGCGTGTAAAACATAAACCAAACGATGAAATTGGTTATTTCTTCATGTATAATGATCAACTCGATACTCCCTAGCCCCCAACAGCCTTTTTTTTCATAACACTTTAACCAGAGTGACGGGAGAGCGGCATTTCAGAAAACGTGCTTATCTCGGCGAGAAAAAGCGATTTCGGCAATAAAATTTAAAACGCGTGTAAAACATAAACCAAACGATGAAATTGGTTATTTCTTCATGTATAATGATCAACTCGATACTCCCTAGCCCCCAACAGCCTTTTTTTTCATAACACTTTAACCAGAGTGACGGGAGAGCGGCATTTCAGAAAACGTGCTTATCTCGGCGAGAAAAAGCGATTTCGGCAATAAAATTTAAAACGCGTGTAAAACATAAACCAAACGATGAAATTGGTTATTTCTTCATGTATAATGATCAACTCGATACTCCCTAGCCCCCAACAGCCTTTTTTTTCATAACTACTTTAACCAGAGTGACGGGAGAGCGGCATTTCAGAAAACGTGCTTATCTCGGCGAGAAAAAGCGATTTCGGCAATAAAATTTAAAACGCGTGTAAAACATAAACCAAACGATGAAATTGGTTATTTCTTCATGTATAATGATCAACTCGATACTCCCTAGCCCCCAACAGCCTTTTTTTTCATAACACTTTAACCAGAGTGACGGGAGAGCGGCATTTCAGAAAACGTGCTTATCTCGGCGAGAAAAAGCGATTTCGGCAATAAAATTTAAAACGCGTGTAAAACATAAACCAAACGATGAAATTGGTTATTTCTTCATGTATAATGATCAACTCGATACTCCCTAGCCCCCAACAGCCTTTTTTTTCATAACACTTTAACCAGAGTGACGGGAGAGCGGCATTTCAGAAAACGTGCTTATCTCGGCGAGAAAAAGCGATTTCGGCAATAAAATTTAAAACGCGTGTAAAACATAAACCAAACGATGAAATTGGTTATTTCTTCATGTATAATGATCAACTCGATACTCCCTAGCCCCCAACAGCCTTTTTTTTCATAACACTTTAACCAGAGTGACGGGAGAGCGGCATTTCAGAAAACGTGCTTATCTCGGCGAGAAAAAGCGATTTCGGCAATAAAATTTAAAACGCGTGTAAAACATAAACCAAACGATGAAATTGGTTATTTCTTCATGTATAATGATCAACTCGATACTCCCTAGCCCCCAACAGCCTTTTTTTTCATAACACTTTAACCAGAGTGACGGGAGAGCGGCATTTCAGAAAACGTGCTTATCTCGGCGAGAAAAAGCGATTTCGGCAATAAAATTTAAAACGCGTGTAAAACATAAACCAAACGATGAAATTGGTTATTTCTTCATGTATAATGATCAACTCGATACTCCCTAGCCCCCAACAGCCTTTTTTTTCATAACACTTTAACCAGAGTGACGGGAGAGCGGCATTTCAGAAAACGTGCTTATCTCGGCGAGAAAAAGCGATTTCGGCAATAAAATTTAAAACGCGTGTAAAACATAAACCAAACGATGAAATTGGTTATTTCTTCATGTATAATGATCAACTCGATACTCCCTAGCCCCCAACAGCCTTTTTTTTCATAACACTTTAACCAGAGTGACGGGAGAGCGGCATTTCAGAAAACGTGCTTATCTCGGCGAGAAAAAGCGATTTCGGCAATAAAATTTAAAACGCGTGTAAAACATAAACCAAACGATGAAATTGGTTATTTCTTCATGTATAATGATCAACTCGATACTCCCTAGCCCCCAACAGCCTTTTTTTTCATAACACTTTAACCAGAGTGACGGGAGAGCGGCATTTCAGAAAACGTGCTTATCTCGGCGAGAAAAAGCGATTTCGGCAATAAAATTTAAAACGCGTGTAAAACATAAACCAAACGATGAAATTGGTTATTTCTTCATGTATAATGATCAACTCGATACTCCCTAGCCCCCAACAGCCTTTTTTTTCATAACACTTTAACCAGAGTGACGGGAGAGCGGCATTTCAGAAAACGTGCTTATCTCGGCGAGAAAAAGCGATTTCGGCAATAAAATTTAAAACGCGTGTAAAACATAAACCAAACGATGAAATTGGTTATTTCTTCATGTATAATGATCAACTCGATACTCCCTAGCCCCCAACAGCCTTTTTTTTCATAACACTTTAACCAGAGTGACGGGAGAGCGGCATTTCAGAAAACGTGCTTATCTCGGCGAGAAAAAGCGATTTCGGCAATAAAATTTAAAACGCGTGTAAAACATAAACCAAACGATGAAATTGGTTATTTCTTCATGTATAATGATCAACTCGATACTCCCTAGCCCCCAACAGCCTTTTTTTTCATAACACTTTAACCAGAGTGACGGGAGAGCGGCATTTCAGAAAACGTGCTTATCTCGGCGAGAAAAAGCGATTTCGGCAATAAAATTTAAAACGCGTGTAAAACATAAACCAAACGATGAAATTGGTTATTTCTTCATGTATAATGATCAACTCGATACTCCCTAGCCCCCAACAGCCTTTTTTTTCATAACACTTTAACCAGAGTGACGGGAGAGCGGCATTTCAGAAAACGTGCTTATCTCGGCGAGAAAAAGCGATTTCGGCAATAAAATTTAAAACGCGTGTAAAACATAAACCAAACGATGAAATTGGTTATTTCTTCATGTATAATGATCAACTCGATACTCCCTAGCCCCCAACAGCCTTTTTTTTCATAACACTTTAACCAGAGTGACGGGAGAGCGGCATTTCAGAAAACGTGCTTATCTCGGCGAGAAAAAGCGATTTCGGCAATAAAATTTAAAACGCGTGTAAAACATAAACCAAACGATGAAATTGGTTATTTCTTCATGTATAATGATCAACTCGATACTCCCTAGCCCCCAACAGCCTTTTTTTTCATAACACTTTAACCAGAGTGACGGGAGAGCGGCATTTCAGAAAACGTGCTTATCTCGGCGAGAAAAAGCCATTTCGGCAATAAAATTTAAAACGCGTGTAAAACATAAACCAAACGATGAAATTGGTTATTTCTTCATGTATAATGATCAACTCGATACTCCCTAGCCCCCAACAGCCTTTTTTTTCATAACACTTTAACCAGAGTGACGGGAGAGCGGCATTTCAGAAAACGTGCTTATCTCGGCGAGAAAAAGCGATTTCGGCAATAAAATTTAAAACGCGTGTAAAACATAAACCAAACGATGAAATTGGTTATTTCTTCATGTATAATGATCAACTCGATACTCCCTAGCCCCCAACAGCCTTTTTTTTCATAACACTTTAACCAGAGTGACGGGAGAGAGCGGCATTTCAGAAAACGTGCTTATCTCGGCGAGAAAAAGCGATTTCGGCAATAAAATTTAAAACGCGTGTAAAACATAAACCAAACGATGAAATTGGTTATTTCTTCATGTATAATGATCAACTCGATACTCCCTAGCCCCCAACAGCCTTTTTTTTTCATAACACTTTAACCAGAGTGACGGGGAGAGCGGCATTTCAGAAAACGTGCTTATCTCGGCGAGAAAAAGCGATTTCGGCAATAAAATTTAAAACGCGTGTAAAACATAAACCAAACGATGAAATTGGTTATTTCTTCATGTATAATGATCAACTCGATACTCCCTAGCCCCCAACAGCCTTTTTTTTCATAACACTTTAACCAGAGTGACGGGAGAGCGGCATTTCAGAAAACGTGCTTATCTCGGCGAGAAAAAGCGATTTCGGCAATAAAATTTAAAACGCGTGTAAAACATAAACCAAACGATGAAATTGGTTATTTCTTCATGTATAATGATCAACTCGATACTCCCTAGCCCCCAACAGCCTTTTTTTTCATAACACTTTAACCAGAGTGACGGGAGAGCGGCATTTCAGAAAACGTGCTTATCTCGGCGAGAAAAAGCGATTTCGGCAATAAAATTTAAAACGCGTGTAAAACATAAACCAAACGATGAAATTGGTTATTTCTTCATGTATAATGATCAACTCGAATACTCCCTAGCCCCCAACAGCCTTTTTTTTCATAACACTTTAACCAGAGTGACGCGAGAGCGGCATTTCAGAAAACGTGCTTATCTCGGCGAGAAAAAGCGATTTCGGCAATAAAATTTAAAACGCGTGTAAAACATAAACCAAACGATGAAATTGGTTATTTCTTCATGTATAATGATCAACTCGATACTCCCTAGCCCCCAACAGCCTTTTTTTTCATAACACTTTAACCAGAGTGACGGGAGAGCGGCATTTCAGAAAACGTGCTTATCTCGGCGAGAAAAAGCCATTTCGGCAATAAAATTTAAAACGCGTGTAAAACATAAATCAAACGATGAAATTGGTTATTTCTTCATGTATAATGATCAACTCGATACTCCCTAGCCCCCAACAGCCTTTTTTTTCATAACACTTTAACCAGAGTGACGGGAGAGCGGCATTTCAGAAAACGTGCTTATCTCGGCGAGAAAAAGCGATTTCGGCAATAAAATTTAAAACGCGTGTAAAACATAAACCAAACGATGAAATTGGTTATTTCTTCATGTATAATGATCAACTCGATACTCCCTAGCCCCCAACAGCCTTTTTTTTCATAACACTTTAACCAGAGTGACGGGAGAGCGGCATTTCAGAAAACGTGCTTATCTCGGCGAGAAAAAGCGATTTCGGCAATAAAATTTAAAACGCGTGTAAAACATAAACCAAACGATGAAATTGGTTATTTCTTCATGTATAATGATCAACTCGATACTCCCTAGCCCCCAACAGCCTTTTTTTTCATAACACTTTAACCAGAGTGACGGGAGAGCGGCATTTCAGAAAACGTGCTTATCTCGGCGAGAAAAAGCGATTTCGGCAATAAAATTTAAAACGCGTGTAAAACATAAACCAAACGATGAAATTGGTTATTTCTTCATGTATAATGATCAACTCGATACTCCCTAGCCCCCAACAGCCTTTTTTTTCATAACACTTTAACCAGAGTGACGGGAGAGCGGCATTTCAGAAAACGTGCTTATCTCGGCGAGAAAAAGTCATTTCGGCAATAAAATTTAAAACGCGTGTAAAACATAAACCAAACGATGAAATTGGTTATTTCTTCATGTATAATGATCAACTCGATACTCCCTAGCCCCCAACAGCCTTTTTTTTCATAACACTTTAACCAGAGTGACGGGAGAGCGGCATTTCAGAAAACGTGCTTATCTCGGCGAGAAAAAGCGATTTCGGCAACAAAATTTAAAACGCGTGTAAAACATAAACCAAACGATGAAATTGGTTATTTCTTCACGTATAATGATCAACTCGATACTCCCTAGCCCCCAACAGCCTTTTTTTTCATAACACTTTAACCAGAGTGACGGGAGAGCGGCATTTCAGAAAACGTGCTTATCTCGGCGAGAAAAAGCGATTTCGGCAATAAAATTTAAAACGCGTGTAAAACATAAACCAAACGATGAAATTGGTTATTTCTTCATGTATAATGATCAACTCGATACTCCCTAGCCCCCAACAGCCTTTTTTTTCATAACACTTTAACCAGAGTGACGGGAGAGCGGCATTTCAGAAAACGTGCTTATCTCGGCGAGAAAAAGCGATTTCGGCAATAAAATTTAAAACGCGTGTAAAACATAAACCAAACGATGAAATTGGTTATTTCTTCATGTATAATGATCAACTCGATACTCCCTAGCCCCCAACAGCCTTTTTTTTCATAACACTTTAACCAGAGTGACGGGAGAGCGGCATTTCAGAAAACGTGCTTATCTCGGCGAGAAAAAGCGATTTCGGCAATAAAATTTAAAACGCGTGTAAAACATAAACCAAACGATGAAATTGGTTATTTCTTCATGTATAATGATCAACTC
The DNA here is from genome assembly GCF_054491065.1 of Syngnathus leptorhynchus. NCBI lineage: Eukaryota > Metazoa > Chordata > Actinopteri > Syngnathiformes > Syngnathidae > Syngnathus > Syngnathus leptorhynchus. The sequence goes on along the minus strand of NW_028232220.1, from coordinate 65,656 downwards.
AATACTCCCTAGCCCCCAACAGCCTTTTTTTTCATAACACTTTAACCAGAGTGACGGGAGAGCGGCATTTCAGAAAACGTGCTTATCTCGGCGAGAAAAAGCGATTTCGGCAACAAAATTTAAAACGCGTGTAAAACATAAACCAAACGATGAAATTGGTTATTTCTTCATGTATAATGATCAACTCGATACTCCCTAGCCCCCAACAGCCTTTTTTTTCATAACACTTTAACCAGAGTGACGGGAGAGCGGCATTTCAGAAAACGTGCTTATCTCGGCGAGAAAAAGCGATTTCGGCAATAAAATTTAAAACGCGTGTAAAACATAAACCAAACGATGAAATTGGTTATTTCTTCATGTATAATGATCAACTCGATACTCCCTAGCCCCCAACAGCCTTTTTTTTCATAACACTTTAACCAGAGTGACGGGAGAGCGGCATTTCAGAAAACGTGCTTATCTCGGCGAGAAAAAGCGATTTCGGCAATAAAATTTCAAACGCGTGTAAAACATAAACCAAACGATGAAATTGGTTATTTCTTCATGTATAATGATAGACTCGATACTCCCTAGCCCCCAACAGCCTTTTTTTTCATAACACTTTAACCAGAGTGACGGGAGAGCGGCATTTCAGAAAACGTGCTTATCTCGGCGAGAAAAAGCGATTTCGGCAATAAAATTTAAAACGCGTGTAAAACATAAACCAAACGATGAAATTGGTTATTTCTTCATGTATAATGATCAACTCGATACTCCCTAGCCCCCAACAGCCTTTTTTTTCATAACACTTTAACCAGAGTGACGGGAGAGCGGCATTTCAGAAAACGTGCTTATCTCGGCGAGAAAAAGCGATTTCGGCAATAAAATTTAAAACGCGTGTAAAACATAAACCAAACGATGAAATTGGTTATTTCTTCATGTATAATGATCAACTCGATACTCCCTAGCCCCCAACAGCCTTTTTTTTCATAACACTTTAACCAGAGTGACGGGAGAGCGGCATTTCAGAAAACGTGCTTATCTCGGCGAGAAAAAGCGATTTCGGCAATAAAATTTAAAACGCGTGTAAAACATAAACCAAACGATGAAATTGGTTATTTCTTCATGTATAATGATCAACTCGATACTCCCTAGCCCCCAACAGCCTTTTTTTTCATAACACTTTAACCAGAGTGACGGGAGAGCGGCATTTCAGAAAACGTGCTTATCTCGGCGAGAAAAAGCCATTTCGGCAATAAAATTTAAAACGCGTGTAAAACATAAACCAAACGATGAAATTGGTTATTTCTTCATGTATAATGATCAACTCGATACTCCCTAGCCCCCAACAGCCTTTTTTTTCATAACACTTTAACCAGAGTGACGGGAGAGCGGCATTTCAGAAAACGTGCTTATCTCGGCGAGAAAAAGCGATTTCGGCAACAAAATTTAAAACGCGTGTAAAACATAAACCAAACGATGAAATTGGTTATTTCTTCATGTATAATGATCAACTCGATACTCCCTAGCCCCCAACAGCCTTTTTTTTCATAACACTTTAACCAGAGTGACGGGAGAGCGGCATTTCAGAAAACGTCCTTATCTCGGCGAGAAAAAGCGATTTCGGCAATAAAATTTAAAACGCGTGTAAAACATAAACCAAACGATGAAATTGGTTATTTCTTCATGTATAATGATCAACTCGATACTCCCTAGCCCCCAACAGCCTTTTTTTTCATAACACTTTAACCAGAGTGACGGGAGAGCGGCATTTCAGAAAACGTGCTTATCTCGGCGAGAAAAAGCGATTTCGGCAATAAAATTTAAAACGCGTGTAAAACATAAACCAAACGATGAAATTGGTTATTTCTTCATGTATAATGATCAACTCGATACTCCCTAGCCCCCAACAGCCTTTTTTTTCATAACACTTTAACCAGAGTGACGGGAGAGCGGCATTTCAGAAAACGTGCTTATCTCGGCGAGAAAAAGCCATTTCGGCAATAAAATTTAAAACGCGTGTAAAACATAAACCAAACGATGAAATTGGTTATTTCTTCATGTATAATGATCAACTCGATACTCCCTAGCACCCAACAGCCTTTTTTTTCATAACACTTTAACCAGAGTGACGGGAGAGCGGCATTTCAGAAAACGTGCTTATCTCGGCGAGAAAAAGCGATTTCGGCAATAAAATTTAAAACGCGTGTAAAACATAAACCAAACGATGAAATTGGTTATTTCTTCATGTATAATGATCAACTCGATACTCCCTAGCCCCCAACAGCCTTTTTTTTTCATAACACTTTAACCAGAGTGACGGTAGAGCGGCATTTCAGAAAACGTGCTTATCTCGGCGAGAAAAAGTCATTTCGGCAATAAAATTTAAAACGCGTGTAAAACATAAACCAAACGATGAAATTGGTTATTTCTTCATGTATAATGATCAACTCGATACTCCCTAGCCCCCAACAGCCTTTTTTTTCATAACACTTTAACCAGAGTGACGGGAGAGCGGCATTTCAGAAAACGTGCTTATCTCGGCGAGAAAAAGCGATTTCGGCAACAAAATTTAAAACGCGTGTAAAACATAAACCAAACGATGAAATTGGTTATTTCTTCACGTATAATGATCAACTCGATACTCCCTAGCCCCCAACAGCCTTTTTTTTCATAACACTTTAACCAGAGTGACGGGAGAGCGGCATTTCAGAAAACGTGCTTATCTCGGCGAGAAAAAGCGATTTCGGCAATAAAATTTAAAACGCGTGTAAAACATAAACCAAACGATGAAATTGGTTATTTCTTCATGTATAATGATCAACTCGATACTCCCTAGCCCCCAACAGCCTTTTTTTTCATAACACTTTAACCAGAGTGACGGGAGAGCGGCATTTCAGAAAACGTGCTTATCTCGGTGAGAAAAAGCGATTTCGGCAATAAAATTTAAAACGCGTGTAAAACATAAACCAAACGATGAAATTGGTTATTTCTTCATGTATAATGATCAACTCGATACTCCCTAGCCCCCAACAGCCTTTTTTTTCATAACACTTTAACCAGAGTGACGGGAGAGCGGCATTTCAGAAAACGTGCTTATCTCGGCGAGAAAAAGCGATTTCGGCAATAAAATTTAAAACGCGTGTAAAACATAAACCAAACGATGAAATTGGTTATTTCTTCATGTATAATGATCAACTCAATACTCCCTAGCCCCCAACAGCCTTTTTTTTCATAACACTTTAACCAGAGTGACGGGAGAGCGGCATTTCAGAAAACGTGCTTATCTCGGCGAGAAAAAGCGATTTCGGCAACAAAATTTAAAACGCGTGTAAAACATAAACCAAACGATGAAATTGGTTATTTCTTCATGTATAATGATCAACTCGATACTCCCTAGCCCCCAACAGCCTTTTTTTTCATAACACTTTAACCAGAGTGACGGGAGAGCGGCATTTCAGAAAACGTGCTTATCTCGGCGAGAAAAAGCGATTTCGGCAATAAAATTTAAAACGCGTGTAAAACATAAACCAAACGATGAAATTGGTTATTTCTTCATGTATAATGATCAACTCGATACTCCCTAGCCCCCAACAGCCTTTTTTTTCATAACACTTTAACCAGAGTGACGGGAGAGCGGCATTTCAGAAAACGTGCTTATCTCGGCGAGAAAAAGCGATTTCGGCAATAAAATTTAAAACGCGTGTAAAACATAAACCAAACGATGAAATTGGTTATTTCTTCATGTATAATGATCAACTCGATACTCCCTAGCCCCCAACAGCCTTTTTTTTCATAACACTTTAACCAGAGTGACGGGAGAGCGGCATTTCAGAAAACGTGCTTATCTCGGCGAGAAAAAGCCATTTCGGCAATAAAATTTAAAACGCGTGTAAAACATAAACCAAACGATGAAATTGGTTATTTCTTCATGTATAATGATCAACTCGATACTCCCTAGCCCCCAACAGCCTTTTTTTTCATAACACTTTAACCAGAGTGACGGGAGAGCGGCATTTCAGAAAACGTGCTTATCTCGGCGAGAAAAAGCGATTTCGGCAATAAAATTTAAAACGCGTGTAAAACATAAACCAAACGATGAAATTGGTTATTTCTTCATGTATAATGATCAACTCGATACTCCCTAGCCCCCAACAGCCTTTTTTTTCATAACACTTTAACCAGAGTGACGGGAGAGCGGCATTTCAGAAAACGTGCTTATCTCGGCGAGAAAAAGTCATTTCGGCAATAAAATTTAAAACGCGTGTAAAACATAAACCAAACGATGAAATTGGTTATTTCTTCATGTATAATGATCAACTCGATACTCCCTAGCCCCCAACAGCCTTTTTTTTCATAACACTTTAACCAGAGTGACGGGAGAGCGGCATTTCAGAAAACGTGCTTATCTCGGCGAGAAAAAGCGATTTCGGCAACAAAATTTAAAACGCGTGTAAAACATAAACCAAACGATGAAATTGGTTATTTCTTCATGTATAATGATCAACTCGATACTCCCTAGCCCCCAACAGCCTTTTTTTCATAACACTTTAACCAGAGTGACGGGAGAGCGGCATTTCAGAAAACGTGCTTATCTCGGCGAGAAAAAGCGATTTCGGCAATAAAATTTAAAACGCGTGTAAAACATAAACCAAACGATGAAATTGGTTATTTCTTCATGTATAATGATCAACTCGATACTCCCTAGCCCCCAACAGCCTTTTTTTTCATAACACTTTAACCAGAGTGACGGGAGAGCGGCATTTCAGAAAACGTGCTTATCTCGGCGAGAAAAAGCCATTTCGGCAATAAAATTTAAAACGCGTGTAAAACATAAACCAAACGATGAAATTGGTTATTTCTTCATGTATAATGATCAACTCGATACTCCCTAGCCCCCAACAGCCTTTTTTTTCATAACACTTTAACCAGAGTGACGGGAGAGCGGCATTTCAGAAAACGTGCTTATCTCGGCGAGAAAAAGCGATTTCGGCAATAAAATTTAAAACGCGTGTAAAACATAAACCAAACGATGAAATTGGTTATTTCTTCATGTATAATGATCAACTCGATACTCCCTAGCCCCCAACAGCCTTTTTTTTCATAACACTTTAACCAGAGTGACGGGAGAGCGGCATTTCAGAAAACGTGCTTATCTCGGCGAGAAAAAGCGATTTCGGCAATAAAATTTAAAACGCGTGTAAAACATAAACCAAACGATGAAATTGGTTATTTCTTCATGTATAATGATCAACTCGATACTCCCTAGCCCCCAACAGCCTTTTTTTTCATAACACTTTAACCAGAGTGACGGGAGAGCGGCATTTCAGAAAACGTGCTTATCTCGGCGAGAAAAAGCGATTTCGGCAATAAAATTTAAAACGCGTGTAAAACATAAACCAAACGATGAAATTGGTTATTTCTTCATGTATAATGATCAACTCGATACTCCCTAGCCCCCAACAGCCTTTTTTTTCATAACACTTTAACCAGAGTGACGGGAGAGCGGCATTTCAGAAAACGTGCTTATCTCGGCGAGAAAAAGCGATTTCGGCAATAAAATTTAAAACGCGTGTAAAACATAAACCAAACGATGAAATTGGTTATTTCTTCATGTATAATGATCAACTCGATACTCCCTAGCCCCCAACAGCCTTTTTTTTCATAACACTTTAACCAGAGTGACGGGAGAGCGGCATTTCAGAAAACGTGCTTATCTCGGCGAGAAAAAGCGATTTCGGCAATAAAATTTAAAACGCGTGTAAAACATAAACCAAACGATGAAATTGGTTATTTCTTCATGTATAATGATCAACTCGATACTCCCTAGCCCCCAACAGCCTTTTTTTTCATAACACTTTAACCAGAGTGACGGGAGAGCGGCATTTCAGAAAACGTGCTTATCTCGGCGAGAAAAAGCGATTTCGGCAATAAAATTTAAAACGCGTGTAAAACATAAACCAAACGATGAAATTGGTTATTTCTTCATGTATAATGATCAACTCGATACTCCCTAGCCCCCAACAGCCTTTTTTTTCATAACACTTTAACCAGAGTGACGGGAGAGCGGCATTTCAGAAAACGTGCTTATCTCGGCGAGAAAAAGCGATTTCGGCAATAAAATTTAAAACGCGTGTAAAACATAAACCAAACGATGAAATTGGTTATTTCTTCATGTATAATGATCAACTCGATACTCCCTAGCCCCCAACAGCCTTTTTTTTCATAACACTTTAACCAGAGTGACGGGAGAGCGGCATTTCAGAAAACGTGCTTATCTCGGCGAGAAAAAGCGATTTCGGCAATAAAATTTAAAACGCGTGTAAAACATAAACCAAACGATGAAATTGGTTATTTCTTCATGTATAATGATCAACTCGATACTCCCTAGCCCCCAACAGCCTTTTTTTTCATAACACTTTAACCAGAGTGACGGTAGAGCGGCATTTCAGAAAACGTGCTTATCTCGGCGAGAAAAAGCGATTTCGGCAATAAAATTTAAAACGCGTGTAAAACATAAACCAAACGATGAAATTGGTTATTTCTTCATGTATAATGATCAACTCGATACTCCCTAGCCCCCAACAGCCTTTTTTTTCATAACACTTTAACCAGAGTGACGGGAGAGCGGCATTTCAGAAAACGTGCTTATCTCGGCGAGAAAAAGCGATTTCGGCAATAAAATTTAAAACGCGTGTAAAACATAAACCAAACGATGAAATTGGTTATTTCTTCATGTATAATGATCAACTCGATACTCCCTAGCCCCCAACAGCCTTTTTTTTCATAACACTTTAACCAGAGTGACGGGAGAGCGGCATTTCAGAAAACGTGCTTATCTCGGCGAGAAAAAGCCATTTCGGCAATAAAATTTAAAACGCGTGTAAAACATAAACCAAACGATGAAATTGGTTATTTCTTCATGTATAATGATCAACTCGATACTCCCTAGCCCCCAACAGCCTTTTTTTTCATAACACTTTAACCAGAGTGACGGGAGAGCGGCATTTCAGAAAACGTGCTTATCTCGGCGAGAAAAAGCGATTTCGGCAATAAAATTTAAAACGCGTGTAAAACATAAACCAAACGATGAAATTGGTTATTTCTTCATGTATAATGATCAACTCGAGTCGAGCTACAGGGAGAGAGGCTGATTTTTCGCTTTTTGAGGCCGACCGACGAACCGGCGCGGGGCGGACTCAAAAGCCCGCAGAGCCGTAGGCACTTAGAAAAGTTTCGCCTTTGGCTGTGAGCTCCAGGGGGAGAGGCTGGTTTTGCGTTATTTTAGGCCGGCTGGAGAACCGGCGCGGGTCGGACGCACAATCCCCGCAGAGCCGTGGGCACTTAGAAAATTTTTGCCAAGTTGGCTCTGAGCGCCTGGTACCTAATATGGAAGTATAGAGGCCGACTTTCGGGCAAGATCACGCCGCGTTAGGCTTCCAGGACCCCGGCTAAGCAATTTTACCGGGCCGCCCGGTTCTTTTTTTGAACCAGCCCGGTTCTTTTTACACTTCCAGCTGGAGCTCAGCAGCGGCTTTTTGCGCAAGATCACGCCGGGTTAGGCTTCCAGGACCTCGGCTAAGCAATTCTACCGGGCCGCCCGGTTCTTTTTTTGAACCAGCCCGGTTCTTTTTACACTTCCAGCTGGAGCTCACGAGCGGCTTTTTGGACAAGATCACGCCGTGTTAGGCTTCCAGAGCCCCGGCTAAGCAATTTTACCGGCCCGCCCGGTTCTTTTTTTTAACCATCCCGGTTCTTTTTACACTTCCAGCTGGAGCTCAGCAGCGGGTTTTTGGACAAGATCACGCCGTGTTAGGCTTCCAGAGCCCCGGCTAAGCAATTTTACAGGGTCGCCCGGTTCTTTTTTTTAACCAGCCCGGTTTTTTTTACACTTCCAGCTGGAGCTCAGCAGCGGCTTTTTGCACAGTATCACGCCGGGTTAGGCTTCCAGAGCCCCGGCTAAGCAATTTTACCGGGCCGCCCGGTTCTTTTTTTTAACCAGCCCGGTTCTTTTTACACTTCCAGCTGGAGCTCAGCAGCGGCTTTTTGGACAAGATCACGCCGTGTTAGGCTTCCAGAGCCCCGGCTAAGCAATTTTACCGGGTCGCCCGGTTCTTTTTTTTAACCAGCCCGGTTCTTTTTACACTTCCAGCTGGAGCTCAGCAGCGGCTTTTTGGACAAGATCACGCCGTGTTAGGCTTCCAGAGCCCCGGCTAAGCAATTTTACCGGGTCGCCCGGTTCTTTTTTTAACCAGCCCGGTTCTTTTTACACTTCCAGCTGGAGCTCAGCATCGTGTAAAACATAAACCAAACGATGAAATTGGTTATTTCTTCATGTATAATGATCAACTCGATACTCCCTAGCCCCCAACAGCCTTTTTTTTCATAACACTTTAACCAGAGTGACGGGAGAGCGGCATTTCAGAAAACGTGCTTATCTCGGCGAGAAAAAGCGATTTCGGCAATAAAATTTAAAACGCGTGTAAAACATAAACCAAACGATGAAATTGGTTATTTCTTCATGTATAAGGATCAACTCGATACTCCCTAGCCCCCAACAGCCTTTTTTTTCATAACACTTTCACCAGAGTGACGGGAGAGCGGCATTTCAGAAAACGTGCTTATCTCGGCGAGAAAAAGCGATTTCGGCAATAAAATTTAAAACGCGTGTAAAACATAAACCAAACGATGAAATTGGTTATTTCTTCATGTATAATGATCAACTCGATACTCCCTAGCCCCCAACAGCCTTTTTTTTCATAACACTTTAACCAGAGTGACGGGAGAGCGGCATTTCAGAAAACGTGCTTATCTCGGCGAGAAAAAGCCATTTCGGCAATAAAATTTAAAACGCGTGTAAAACATAAACCAAACGATGAAATTGGTTATTTCTTCATGTATAATGATCAACTCGATACTCCCTAGCCCCCAACAGCCTTTTTTTTCATAACACTTTAACCAGAGTGACGGGAGAGCGGCATTTCAGAAAACGTGCTTATCTCGGCGAGAAAAAGCGATTTCGGCAATAAAATTTAAAACGCGTGTAAAACATAAACCAAACGATGAAATTGGTTATTTCTTCATGTATAATGATCAACTCGATACTCCCTAGCCCCCAACAGCCTTTTTTTTCATAACACTTTAACCAGAGTGACGGGAGAGCGGCATTTCAGAAAACGTGCTTATCTCGGCGAGAAAAAGCGATTTCGGCAATAAAATTTAAAACGCGTGTAAAACATAAACCAAACGATGAAATTGGTTATTTTTTCATGTATAATGATCAACTCGATACTCCCTAGCCCCCAACAGCCTTTTTTTTCATAACACTTTAACCAGAGTGACGGGAGAGCGGCATTTCAGAAAACGTGCTTATCTCGGCGAGAAAAAGCGATTTCGGCAATAAAATTTAAAACGCGTGTAAAACATAAACCAAACGATGAAATTGGTTATTTCTTCATGTATAATGATCAACTCGATACTCCCTAGCCCCCAACAGCCTTTTTTTTCTTAACACTTTAACCAGAGTGACGGGAGAGCGGCATTTCAGAAAACGTGCTTATCTCGGCGAGAAAAAGCGATTTCGGCAATAAAATTTAAAACGCGTGTAAAACATAAACCAAACGATGAAATTGGTTATTTCTTCATGTATAATGATCAACTCGATACTCCCTAGCCCCCAACAGCCTTTTTTTTCATAACACTTTAACCAGAGTGACGGGAGAGCGGCATTTCAGAAAACGTGCTTATCTCGGCGAGAAAAAGCCATTTCGGCAATAAAATTTAAAACGCGTGTAAAACATAAACCAAACGATGAAATTGGTTATTTCTTCATGTATAATGATCAACTCGATACTCCCTAGCCCCCAACAGCCTTTTTTTTCATAACACTTTAACCAGAGTGACGGGAGAGCGGCATTTCAGAAAACGTGCTTATCTCGGCGAGAAAAAGCCATTTCGGCAATAAAATTTAAAACGCGTGTAAAACATAAACCAAACGATGAAATTGGTTATTTCTTCATGTATAATGATCAACTCGATACTCCCTAGCCCCCAACAGCCTTTTTTTTCATAACACTTTAACCAGAGTGACGGGAGAGCGGCATTTCAGAAAACGTGCTTATCTCGGCGAGAAAAAGCGATTTCGGCAATAAAATTTAAAACGCGTGTAAAACATAAACCAAACGATGAAATTGGTTATTTCTTCATGTATAATGATCAACTCGATACTCCCTAGCCCCCAACAGCCTTTTTTTTCATAACACTTTAACCAGAGTGACGGGAGAGCGGCATTTCAGAAAACGTGCTTATCTCGGCGAGAAAAAGCGATTTCGGCAATAAAATTTAAAACGCGTGTAAAACATAAACCAAACGATGAAATTGGTTATTTCTTCATGTATAATAATCAACTCGATACTCCCTAGCCCCCAACAGCCTTTTTTTTCATAACACTTTAACCAGAGTGACGGGAGAGCGGCATTTCAGAAAACGTGCTTATCTCGGCGAGAAAAAGCGATTTCGGCAATAAAATTTAAAACGCGTGTAAAACATAAACCAAACGATGAAATTGGTTATTTCTTCATGTATAATGATCAACTCGATACTCCCTAGCCCCCAACAGCCTTTTTTTTCATAACACTTTAACCAGAGTGACGGGAGAGCGGCATTTCAGAAAACGTGCTTATCTCGGCGAGAAAAAGCGATTTCGGCAATAAAATTTAAAACGCGTGTAAAACATAAACCAAACGATGAAATTGGTTATTTCTTCATGTATAATGATCAACTCGATACTCCCTAGCCCCCAACAGCCTTTTTTTTCATAACACTTTAACCAGAGTGACGGGAGAGCGGCATTTCAGAAAACGTGCTTATCTCGGCGAGAAAAAGCGATTTCGGCAATAAAATTTAAAACGCGTGTAAAACATAAACCAAACGATGAAATTGGTTATTTCTTCATGTATAATGATCAACTCGATACTCCCTAGCCCCCAACAGCCTTTTTTTTCATAACACTTTAACCAGAGTGACGGGAGAGCGGCATTTCAGAAAACGTGCTTATCTCGGCGAGAAAAAGCGATTTCGGCAATAAAATTTAAAACGCGTGTAAAACATAAACCAAACGATGAAATTGGTTATTTCTTCATGTATAATGATCAACTCGATACTCCCTAGCCCCCAACAGCCTTTTTTTTCATAACACTTTAACCAGAGTGACGGGAGAGCGGCATTTCAGAAAACGTGCTTATCTCGGCGAGAAAAAGCGATTTCGGCAATAAAATTTAAAACGCGTGTAAAACATAAACCAAACGATGAAATTGGTTATTTCTTCATGTATAATGATCAACTCGATACTCCCTAGCCCCCAACAGCCTTTTTTTTCATAACACTTTAACCAGAGTGACGGGAGAGCGGCATTTCAGAAAACGTGCTTATCTCGGCGAGAAAAAGCCATTTCGGCAATAAAATTTAAAACGCGTGTAAAACATAAACCAAACGATGAAATTGGTTATTTCTTCATGTATAATGATCAACTCGATACTCCCTAGCCCCCAACAGCCTTTTTTTTCATAACACTTTAACCAGAGTGACGGGAGAGCGGCATTTCAGAAAACGTGCTTATCTCGGCGAGAAAAAGCGATTTCGGCAATAAAATTTAAAACGCGTGTAAAACATAAACCAAACGATGAAATTGGTTATTTCTTCATGTATAATGATCAACTCGATACTCCCTAGCCCCCAACAGCCTTTTTTTTCATAACACTTTAACCAGAGTGACGGGAGAGTGGCATTTCAGAAAACGTGCTTATCTCGGCGAGAAAAAGCGATTTCGGCAATAAAATTTAAAACGCGTGTAAAACATAAACCAAACGATGAAATTGGTTATTTCTTCATGTATAATGATCAACTCGATACTCCCTAGGCCCCAACAGCCTTTTTTTTCATAACACTTTAACCAGAGTGACGGGAGAGCGGCATTTCAGAAAACGTGCTTATCTCGGCGAGAAAAAGCGATTTCGGCAATAAAATTTAAAACGCGTGTAAAACATAAACCAAACGATGAAATTGGTTATTTCTTCATGTATAATGATCAACTCGATACTCCCTAGCCCCCAACAGCCTTTTTTTTCATAACACTTTAACCAGAGTGACGGGAGAGCGACATTTCAGAAAACGTGCTTATCTCGGCGAGAAAAAGCGATTTCGGCAATAAAATTTAAAACGCGTGTAAAACATAAACCAAACGATGAAATTGGTTATTTCTTCATGTATAATGATCAACTCGATACTCCCTAGCCCCCAACAGCCTTTTTTTTCATAACACTTTAACCAGAGTGACGGGAGAGCGGCATTTCAGAAAACGTGCTTATCTCGGCGAGAAAAAGCGATTTCGGCAATAAAATTTAAAACGCGTGTAAAACATAAACCAAACGATGAAATTGGTTATTTCTTCATGTATAATGATCAACTCGATACTCCCTAGCCCCCAACAGCCTTTTTTTTCATAACACTTTAACCAGAGTGACGGGAGAGCGGATTTTCAGAAAACGTGCTTATCTCGGCGAGAAAAAGCGATTTCGGCAATAAAATTTAAAACGCGTGTAAAACATAAACCAAACGATGAAATTGGTTATTTCTTCATGTATAATGATCAACTCGATACTCCCTAGCCCCCAACAGCCTTTTTTTTCATAACACTTTAACCAGAGTGACGGGAGAGCGGCATTTCAGAAAACGTGCTTATCTCGGCGAGAAAAAGCGATTTCGGCAATAAAATTTAAAACGCGTGTAAAACATAAACCAAACGATGAAATTGGTTATTTCTTCATGTATAATGATCAACTCGATACTCCCTAGCCCCCAACAGCCTTTTTTTTCATAACACTTTAACCAGAGTGACGGGAGAGCGGCATTTCAGAAAATGTGCTTATCTCGGCGAGAAAAAGCGATTTCGGCAATACAATTTAAAACGCGTGTAAAACATAAACCAAACGATGAAATTGGTTATTTCTTCATGTATAATGATCAACTCGATACTCCCTAGCCCCCAACAGCCTTTTTTTTCATAACACTTTAACCAGAGTGACGCGAGAGCGGCATTTCAGAAAACGTGCTTATCTCGGCGAGAAAAAGCGATTTCGGCAATAAAATTTAAAACGCGTGTAAAACATAAACCAAACGATGAAATTGGTTATTTCTTCATGTATAATGATCAACTCGATACTCCCTAGCCCCCAACAGCCTTTTTTTTCATAACACTTTAACCAGAGTGACGGGAGAGCGGCATTTCAGAAAACGTGCTTATCTCGGCGAGAAAAAGCCATTTCGGCAATAAAATTTAAAACGCGTGTAAAACATAAATCAAACGATGAAATTGGTTATTTCTTCATGTATAATGATCAACTCGATACTCCCTAGCCCCCAACAGCCTTTTTTTTCATAACACTTTAACCAGAGTGACGGGAGAGCGGCATTTCAGAAAACGTGCTTATCTCGGCGAGAAAAAGCGATTTCGGCAATAAAATTTAAAACGCGTCGTAAAACATAAACCAAACGATGAAATTGGTTATTTCTTCATGTATAATGATCAACTCGATACTCCCTAGCCCCCAACAGCCTTTTTTTTCATAACACTTTAACCAGAGTGACGGGAGAGCGGCATTTCAGAAAACGTGCTTATCTCGGCGAGAAAAAGCGATTTCGGCAATAAAATTTAAAACGCGTGTAAAACATAAACCAAACGATGAAATTGGTTATTTCTTCATGTATAATGATCAACTCGATACTCCCTAGCCCCCAACAGCCTTTTTTTTCATAACACTTTAACCAGAGTGACGGGAGAGCGGCATTTCAGAAAACGTGCTTATCTCGGCGAGAAAAAGCGATTTCGGCAATAAAATTTAAAACGCGTGTAAAACATAAACCAAACGATGAAATTGGTTATTTCTTCATGTATAATGATCAACTCGATACTCCCTAGCCCCCAACAGCCTTTTTTTTCATAACACTTTAACCAGAGTGACGGGAGAGCGGCATTTCAGAAAACGTGCTTATCTCGGCGAGAAAAAGCGATTTCGGCAATAAAATTTAAAACGCGTGTAAAACATAAACCAAACGATGAAATTGGTTATTTCTTCATGTATAATGATCAACTCGATACTCCCTAGCCCCCAACAGCCTTTTTTTTCATAACACTTTAACCAGAGTGACGGGAGAGCGGCATTTCAGAAAACGTGCTTATCTCGGCGAGAAAAAGCGATTTCGGCAATAAAATTTAAAACGCGTGTAAAACATAAACCAAACGATGAAATTGGTTATTTCTTCATGTATAATGATCAACTCGATACTCCCTAGCCCCCAACAGCCTTTTTTTTCATAACACTTTAACCAGAGTGACGGGAGAGCGGCATTTCAGAAAACGTGCTTATCTCGGCGAGAAAAAGCGATTTCGGCAATAAAATTTAAAACGCGTGTAAAACATAAACCAAACGATGAAATTGGTTATTTCTTCATGTATAATGATCAACTCGATACTCCCTAGCCCCCAACAGCCTTTTTTTTCATAACACTTTAACCAGAGTGACGGGAGAGCGGCATTTCAGAAAACGTGCTTATCTCGGCGAGAAAAAGCGATTTCGGCAATAAAATTTAAAACGCGTGTAAAACATAAACCAAACGATGAAATTGGTTATTTCTTCATGTATAATGATCAACTCGATACTCCCTAGCCCCCAACAGCCTTTTTTTTCATAACACTTTAACCAGAGTGACGGGAGAGCGGCATTTCAGAAAACGTGCTTATCTCGGCGAGAAAAAGCGATTTCGGCAATAAAATTTAAAACGCGTGTAAAACATAAACCAAACGATGAAATTGGTTATTTCTTCATGTATAATGATCAACTCGATACTCCCTAGCCCCCAACAGCCTTTTTTTTCATAACACTTTAACCAGAGTGACGGGAGAGCGGCATTTCAGAAAACGTGCTTATCTCGGCGAGAAAAAGCGATTTCGGCAATAAAATTTAAAACGCGTGTAAAACATAAACCAAACGATGAAATTGGTTATTTCTTCATGTATAATGATCAACTCGATACTCCCTAGCCCCCAACAGCCTTTTTTTTCATAACACTTTAACCAGAGTGACGGGAGAGCGGCATTTCAGAAAACGTGCTTATCTCGGCGAGAAAAAGCGATTTCGGCAATAAAATTTAAAACGCGTGTAAAACATAAACCAAACGATGAAATTGGTTATTTCTTCATGTATAATGATCAACTCGATACTCCCTAGCCCCCAACAGCCTTTTTTTTCATAACACTTTAACCAGAGTGACGGGAGAGCGGCATTTCAGAAAACGTGCTTATCTCGGCGAGAAAAAGCGATTTCGGCAATAAAATTTAAAACGCGTGTAAAACATAAACCAAACGATGAAATTGGTTATTTCTTCATGTATAATGATCAACTCGATACTCCCTAGCCCCCAACAGCCTTTTTTTTCATAACACTTTAACCAGAGTGACGGGAGAGCGGCATTTCAGAAAACGTGCTTATCTCGGCGAGAAAAAGCGATTTCGGCAATAAAATTTAAAACGCGTGTAAAACATAAACCAAACGATGAAATTGGTTATTTCTTCATGTATAATGATCAACTCGATACTCCCTAGCCCCCAACAGCCTTTTTTTTCATAACACTTTAACCAGAGTGACGGGAGAGCGGCATTTCAGAAAACGTGCTTATCTCGGCGAGAAAAAGCGATTTCGGCAATAAAATTTAAAACGCGTGTAAAACATAAACCAAACGATGAAATTGGTTATTTCTTCATGTATAATGATCAACTCGATACTCCCTAGCCCCCAACAGCCTTTTTTTTCATAACACTTTAACCAGAGTGACGGGAGAGCGGCATTTCAGAAAACGTGCTTATCTCGGCGAGAAAAAGCGATTTCGGCAATAAAATTTAAAACGCGTGTAAAACATAAACCAAACGATGAAATTGGTTATTTCTTCATGTATAATGATCAACTCGATACTCCCTAGCCCCCAACAGCCTTTTTTTTCATAACACTTTAACCAGAGTGACGGGAGAGCGGCATTTCAGAAAACGTGCTTATCTCGGCGAGAAAAAGCGATTTCGGCAATAAAATTTAAAACGCGTGTAAAACATAAACCAAACGATGAAATTGGTTATTTCTTCATGTATAATGATCAACTCGATACTCCCTAGCCCCCAACAGCCTTTTTTTTCATAACACTTTAACCAGAGTGACGGGAGAGCGGCATTTCAGAAAACGTGCTTATCTCGGCGAGAAAAAGCGATTTCGGCAATAAAATTTAAAACGCGTGTAAAACATAAACCAAACGATGAAATTGGTTATTTCTTCATGTATAATGATCAACTCGATACTCCCTAGCCCCCAACAGCCTTTTTTTTCATAACACTTTAACCAGAGTGACGGGAGAGCGGCATTTCAGAAAACGTGCTTATCTCGGCGAGAAAAAGCGATTTCGGCAATAAAATTTAAAACGCGTGTAAAACATAAACCAAACGATGAAATTGGTTATTTCTTCATGTATAATGATCAACTCGATACTCCCTAGCCCCCAACAGCCTTTTTTTTCATAACACTTTAACCAGAGTGACGGGAGAGCGGCATTTCAGAAAACGTGCTTATCTCGGCGAGAAAAAGCGATTTCGGCAATAAAATTTAAAACGCGTGTAAAACATAAACCAAACGATGAAATTGGTTATTTCTTCATGTATAATGATCAACTCGATACTCCCTAGCCCCCAACAGCCTTTTTTTTCATAACACTTTAACCAGAGTGACGGGAGAGCGGCATTTCAGAAAACGTGCTTATCTCGGCGAGAAAAAGCGATTTCGGCAATAAAATTTAAAACGCGTGTAAAACATAAACCAAACGATGAAATTGGTTATTTCTTCATGTATAATGATCAACTCGATACTCCCTAGCCCCCAACAGCCTTTTTTTTCATAACACTTTAACCAGAGTGACGGGAGAGCGGCATTTCAGAAAACGTGCTTATCTCGGCGAGAAAAAGCGATTTCGGCAATAAAATTTAAAACGCGTGTAAAACATAAACCAAACGATGAAATTGGTTATTTCTTCATGTATAATGATCAACTCGATACTCCCTAGCCCCCAACAGCCTTTTTTTTCATAACACTTTAACCAGAGTGACGGGAGAGCGGCATTTCAGAAAACGTGCTTATCTCGGCGAGAAAAAGCGATTTCGGCAATAAAATTTAAAACGCGTGTAAAACATAAACCAAACGATGAAATTGGTTATTTCTTCATGTATAATGATCAACTCGATACTCCCTAGCCCCCAACAGCCTTTTTTTTCATAACACTTTAACCAGAGTGACGGGAGAGCGGCATTTCAGAAAACGTGCTTATCTCGGCGAGAAAAAGCGATTTCGGCAATAAAATTTAAAACGCGTGTAAAACATAAACCAAACGATGAAATTGGTTATTTCTTCATGTATAATGATCAACTCGATACTCCCTAGCCCCCAACAGCCTTTTTTTTCATAACACTTTAACCAGAGTGACGGGAGAGCGGCATTTCAGAAAACGTGCTTATCTCGGCGAGAAAAAGCGATTTCGGCAATAAAATTTAAAACGCGTGTAAAACATAAACCAAACGATGAAATTGGTTATTTCTTCATGTATAATGATCAACTCGATACTCCCTAGCCCCCAACAGCCTTTTTTTTCATAACACTTTAACCAGAGTGACGGGAGAGCGGCATTTCAGAAAACGTGCTTATCTCGGCGAGAAAAAGCGATTTCGGCAATAAAATTTAAAACGCGTGTAAAACATAAACCAAACGATGAAATTGGTTATTTCTTCATGTATAATGATCAACTCGATACTCCCTAGCCCCCAACAGCCTTTTTTTTCATAACACTTTAACCAGAGTGACGGGAGAGCGGCATTTCAGAAAACGTGCTTATCTCGGCGAGAAAAAGCGATTTCGGCAATAAAATTTAAAACGCGTGTAAAACATAAACCAAACGATGAAATTGGTTATTTCTTCATGTATAATGATCAACTCGATACTCCCTAGCCCCCAACAGCCTTTTTTTTCATAACACTTTAACCAGAGTGACGGGAGAGCGGCATTTCAGAAAACGTGCTTATCTCGGCGAGAAAAAGCGATTTCGGCAATAAAATTTAAAACGCGTGTAAAACATAAACCAAACGATGAAATTGGTTATTTCTTCATGTATAATGATCAACTCGATACTCCCTAGCCCCCAACAGCCTTTTTTTTCATAACACTTTAACCAGAGTGACGGGAGAGCGGCATTTCAGAAAACGTGCTTATCTCGGCGAGAAAAAGCGATTTCGGCAATAAAATTTAAAACGCGTGTAAAACATAAACCAAACGATGAAATTGGTTATTTCTTCATGTATAATGATCAACTCGATACTCCCTAGCCCCCAACAGCCTTTTTTTTCATAACACTTTAACCAGAGTGACGGGAGAGCGGCATTTCAGAAAACGTGCTTATCTCGGCGAGAAAAAGCGATTTCGGCAATAAAATTTAAAACGCGTGTAAAACATAAACCAAACGATGAAATTGGTTATTTCTTCATGTATAATGATCAACTCGATACTCCCTAGCCCCCAACAGCCTTTTTTTTCATAACACTTTAACCAGAGTGACGGGAGAGCGGCATTTCAGAAAACGTGCTTATCTCGGCGAGAAAAAGCGATTTCGGCAATAAAATTTAAAACGCGTGTAAAACATAAACCAAACGATGAAATTGGTTATTTCTTCATGTATAATGATCAACTCGATACTCCCTAGCCCCCAACAGCCTTTTTTTTCATAACACTTTAACCAGAGTGACGGGAGAGCGGCATTTCAGAAAACGTGCTTATCTCGGCGAGAAAAAGCGATTTCGGCAATAAAATTTAAAACGCGTGTAAAACATAAACCAAACGATGAAATTGGTTATTTCTTCATGTATAATGATCAACTCGATACTCCCTAGCCCCCAACAGCCTTTTTTTTCATAACACTTTAACCAGAGTGACGGGAGAGCGGCATTTCAGAAAACGTGCTTATCTCGGCGAGAAAAAGCGATTTCGGCAATAAAATTTAAAACGCGTGTAAAACATAAACCAAACGATGAAATTGGTTATTTCTTCATGTATAATGATCAACTCGATACTCCCTAGCCCCCAACAGCCTTTTTTTTCATAACACTTTAACCAGAGTGACGGGAGAGCGGCATTTCAGAAAACGTGCTTATCTCGGCGAGAAAAAGCGATTTCGGCAATAAAATTTAAAACGCGTGTAAAACATAAACCAAACGATGAAATTGGTTATTTCTTCATGTATAATGATCAACTCGATACTCCCTAGCCCCCAACAGCCTTTTTTTTCATAACACTTTAACCAGAGTGACGGGAGAGCGGCATTTCAGAAAACGTGCTTATCTCGGCGAGAAAAAGCGATTTCGGCAATAAAATTTAAAACGCGTGTAAAACATAAACCAAACGATGAAATTGGTTATTTCTTCATGTATAATGATCAACTCGATACTCCCTAGCCCCCAACAGCCTTTTTTTTCATAACACTTTAACCAGAGTGACGGGAGAGCGGCATTTCAGAAAACGTGCTTATCTCGGCGAGAAAAAGCGATTTCGGCAATAAAATTTAAAACGCGTGTAAAACATAAACCAAACGATGAAATTGGTTATTTCTTCATGTATAATGATCAACTCGATACTCCCTAGCCCCCAACAGCCTTTTTTTTCATAACACTTTAACCAGAGTGACGGGAGAGCGGCATTTCAGAAAACGTGCTTATCTCGGCGAGAAAAAGCGATTTCGGCAATAAAATTTAAAACGCGTGTAAAACATAAACCAAACGATGAAATTGGTTATTTCTTCATGTATAATGATCAACTCGATACTCCCTAGCCCCCAACAGCCTTTTTTTTCATAACACTTTAACCAGAGTGACGGGAGAGCGGCATTTCAGAAAACGTGCTTATCTCGGCGAGAAAAAGCGATTTCGGCAATAAAATTTAAAACGCGTGTAAAACATAAACCAAACGATGAAATTGGTTATTTCTTCATGTATAATGATCAACTCGATACTCCCTAGCCCCCAACAGCCTTTTTTTTCATAACACTTTAACCAGAGTGACGGGAGAGCGGCATTTCAGAAAACGTGCTTATCTCGGCGAGAAAAAGCGATTTCGGCAATAAAATTTAAAACGCGTGTAAAACATAAACCAAACGATGAAATTGGTTATTTCTTCATGTATAATGATCAACTCGATACTCCCTAGCCCCCAACAGCCTTTTTTTTCATAACACTTTAACCAGAGTGACGGGAGAGCGGCATTTCAGAAAACGTGCTTATCTCGGCGAGAAAAAGCGATTTCGGCAATAAAATTTAAAACGCGTGTAAAACATAAACCAAACGATGAAATTGGTTATTTCTTCATGTATAATCGATCAACTCGATACTCCCTAGCCCCCAACAGCCTTTTTTTTCATAACACTTTAACCAGAGTGACGGGAGAGCGGCATTTCAGAAAACGTGCTTATCTCGGCGAGAAAAAGCGATTTCGGCAATAAAATTTAAAACGCGTGTAAAACATAAACCAAACGATGAAATTGGTTATTTCTTCATGTATAATGATCAACTCGATACTCCCTAGCCCCCAACAGCCTTTTTTTTCATAACACTTTAACCAGAGTGACGGGAGAGCGGCATTTCAGAAAACGTGCTTATCTCGGCGAGAAAAAGCGATTTCGGCAATAAAATTTAAAACGCGTGTAAAACATAAACCAAACGATGAAATTGGTTATTTCTTCATGTATAATGATCAACTCGATACTCCCTAGCCCCCAACAGCCTTTTTTTTCATAACACTTTAACCAGAGTGACGGGAGAGCGGCATTTCAGAAAACGTGCTTATCTCGGCGAGAAAAAGCGATTTCGGCAATAAAATTTAAAACGCGTGTAAAACATAAACCAAACGATGAAATTGGTTATTTCTTCATGTATAATGATCAACTCGATACTCCCTAGCCCCCAACAGCCTTTTTTTTCATAACACTTTAACCAGAGTGACGGGAGAGCGGCATTTCAGAAAACGTGCTTATCTCGGCGAGAAAAAGCGATTTCGGCAATAAAATTTAAAACGCGTGTAAAACATAAACCAAACGATGAAATTGGTTATTTCTTCATGTATAATGATCAACTCGATACTCCCTAGCCCCCAACAGCCTTTTTTTTCATAACACTTTAACCAGAGTGACGGGAGAGCGGCATTTCAGAAAACGTGCTTATCTCGGCGAGAAAAAGCGATTTCGGCAATAAAATTTAAAACGCGTGTAAAACATAAACCAAACGATGAAATTGGTTATTTCTTCATGTATAATGATCAACTCGATACTCCCTAGCCCCCAACAGCCTTTTTTTTCATAACACTTTAACCAGAGTGACGGGAGAGCGGCATTTCAGAAAACGTGCTTATCTCGGCGAGAAAAAGCGATTTCGGCAATAAAATTTAAAACGCGTGTAAAACATAAACCAAACGATGAAATTGGTTATTTCTTCATGTATAATGATCAACTCGATACTCCCTAGCCCCCAACAGCCTTTTTTTTCATAACACTTTAACCAGAGTGACGGGAGAGCGGCATTTCAGAAAACGTGCTTATCTCGGCGAGAAAAAGCGATTTCGGCAATAAAATTTAAAACGCGTGTAAAACATAAACCAAACGATGAAATTGGTTATTTCTTCATGTATAATGATCAACTCGATACTCCCTAGCCCCCAACAGCCCTTTTTTTTCATAACACTTTAACCAGAGCGACGGGAGAGCGGCATTTCAGAAAACGTGCTTATCTCGGCGAGAAAAAGCGATTTCGGCAATAAAATTTAAAACGCGTGTAAAACATAAACCAAACGATGAAATTGGTTATTTCTTCATGTATAATGATCAACTCGATACTCCCTAGCCCCCAACAGCCTTTTTTTCATAACCACTTTAACCAGAGTGACGGGAGAG
The DNA here is from genome assembly GCF_054491065.1 of Syngnathus leptorhynchus. Taxonomy (NCBI): domain Eukaryota; kingdom Metazoa; phylum Chordata; class Actinopteri; order Syngnathiformes; family Syngnathidae; genus Syngnathus; species Syngnathus leptorhynchus. The sequence continues at coordinate 43,609 of NW_028232220.1, read as the reverse complement.
CGCATTTCAGAAAACGTGCTTATCTCGGCGAGAAAAAAGCGATTTCGGCAATAAAATTTAAAACGCGTGTAAAACATAAACCAAACGATGAAATTGGTTATTTCTTCATGTATAATGATCAACTCGATACTCCCTAGCCCCCAACAGCCTTTTTTTTCATAACACGTTAACCAGAGTGACGGGAGAGCGGCATTTCAGAAAACGTGCTTATCTCGGCGAGAAAAAGCGATTTCGGCAATAAAATTTAAAACGCGTGTAAAACATAAACCAAACGATGAAATTGGTTATTTCTTCATGTATAACGATCAACTCGATACTCCCTAGCCCCCAACAGCCTTTTTTTTCATAACACTTTAACCAGAGTGACGGGAGAGCGCATTTCAGAAAACGTGCTTATCTCGGCGAGAAAAAGCGATTTCGGCAATAAAATTTAAAACGCGTGTAAAACATAAACCAAACGATGAAATTGGTTATTTCTTCATGTATAACGATCAACTCGATACTCCCTAGCCCCCAACAGCCTTTTTTTTCATAACACTTTAACCAGAGTGACGGGAGAGCGGCATTTCAGAAACGTGCTTATCTCGGCGAGAAAAAGCGATTTCGGCAATAAAATTTAAAACGCGTGTAAAACATAAACCAAACGATGAAATTGGTTATTTCTTCATGTATAATGATCAACTCGATACTCCCTAGCCCCCAACAGCCTTTTTTTTCATAACACTTTAACCAGAGTGACGGGAGAGCGGCATTTCAGAAAACGTGCTTATCTCGGCGAGAAAAAGCGATTTCGGCAATAAAATTTAAAACGCGTGTAAAACATAAACCAACGATGAAATTGGTTATTTCTTCATGTATAATGATCAAACTCGATACTCCCTAGCCCCCAACAGCCTTTTTTTTCATAACACTTTAACCAGAGTGACGGGAGAGCGGCATTTCAGAAAACGTGCTTATCTCGGCGAGAAAAAGCGATTTCGGCAATAAAATTTAAAACGCGTGTAAAACATAAACCAAAACGATGAAATTGGTTATTTCTTCATGTATAATGATCAACTCGATACTCCCTAGCCCCCAACAGCCTTTTTTTTCATAACACTTTAACAGAGTGACGGGAGAGCGGCATTTCAGAAAACGTGCTTATCTCGGCGAGAAAAAGCGATTTCGGCAATAAAATTTAAAACGCGTGTAAAACATAAACCAAACGATGAAAATTGGTTATTTCTTCATGTATAATGATCAACTCGATACTCCCTAGCCCCCAACAGCCTTTTTTTTCATAACACTTTAACCAGAGTGACGGGAGAGCGGCATTTCAGAAAACGTGCTTATCTCGGCGAGAAAAAGCGATTTCGGCAATAAAATTTAAAACGCGTGTAAAACATAAACCAAACGATGAAATTGGTTATTTCTTCATGTATAATGATCAACTCGATACTCCCTAGCCCCCAACAGCCTTTTTTTTCATAACACTTTAACCAGAGTGACGGGAGAGCGGCATTTCAGAAAACGTGCTTATCTCGGCGAGAAAAAGCGATTTCGGCAATAAAATTTAAAACGCGTGTAAAACATAAACCAAACGATGAAATTGGTTATTTCTTCATGTATAACGATCAACTCGATACTCCCTAGCCCCCAACAGCCTTTTTTTTCATAACACTTTAACCAGAGTGACGGGAGAGCGGCATTTCAGAAAACGTGCTTATCTCGGCGAGAAAAGCGATTTCGGCAATAAAATTTAAAACGCGTGTAAAACATAAACCAAACGATGAAATTGGTTATTTCTTCATGTATAACGATCAACTCGATACTCCCTAGCCCCCAACAGCCTTTTTTTTCATAACACTTTAACCAGAGTGACGGGAGAGCGGCATTTCAGAAAACGTGCTTATCTCGGCGAGAAAAAGCGATTTCGGCAATAAAATTAAAACGCGTGTAAAACATAAACCAAACGATGAAATTGGTTATTTCTTCATGTATAATGATCAACTCGATACTCCCTAGCCCCCAACAGCCTTTTTTTTCATAACACTTTAACCAGAGTGACGGAGAGCGGCATTTCAGAAAACGTGCTTATCTCGGCGAGAAAAAGCGATTTCGGCAATAAAATTTAAAACGCGTGTAAAACATAAACCCAAACGATGAAATTGGTTATTTCTTCATGTATAATGATCAACTCGATACTCCCTAGCCCCCAACAGCCTTTTTTTTCATAACACTTTAACCAGAGTGACGGGAGAGCGGCATTTCAGAAAACGTGCTTATCTCGGCGAGAAAAAGCGATTTCGGCAATAAATTTAAAACGCGTGTAAAACATAAACCAAACGATGAAATTGGTTATTTCTTCATGTATAACGATCAACTCGATACTCCCTAGCCCCCAACAGCCTTTTTTTTTCATAACACTTTAACCAGAGTGACGGGAGAGCGGCATTTCAGAAAACGTGCTTATCTCGGCGAGAAAAAGCGATTTCGGCAATAAATTTAAAACGCGTGTAAAACATAAACCAAACGATGAAATTGGTTATTTCTTCATGTATAATGATCAACTCGATACTCCCTAGCCCCCAACAGCCCTTTTTTTTCATAACACTTTAACCAGAGTGACGGGAGAGCGGCATTTCAGAAAACGTGCTTATCTCGGCGAGAAAAAGCGATTTCGGCAATAAAATTTAAAACGCGTGTAAAACATAAACCAAACGATGAAATTGGTTATTTCTTCATGTATAATGATCAACTCGATACTCCCTAGCCCCCAACAGCCTTTTTTTTCATAACACTTTAACCAGAGTGACGGGAGAGCGGCATTTCAGAAAACGTGCTTATCTCGGCGAGAAAAAGCGATTTCGGCAATAAAATTTAAAACGCGTGTAAAACATAAACCAAACGATGAAATTGGTTATTTCTTCATGTATAATGATCAACTCGATACTCCCTAGCCCCCAACAGCCTTTTTTTTCATAACACTTTAACCAGAGTGACGGGAGAGCGGCATTTCAGAAAACGTGCTTATCTCGGCGAGAAAAAGCGATTTCGGCAATAAAATTTAAAACGCGTGTAAAACATAAACCAAACGATGAAATTGGTTATTTCTTCATGTATAATGATCAACTCGATACTCCCTAGCCCCCAACAGCCTTTTTTTTCATAACACTTTAACCAGAGTGACGGGAGAGCGGCATTTCAGAAAACGTGCTTATCTCGGCGAGAAAAAGCGATTTCGGCAATAAAATTTAAAACGCGTGTAAAACATAAACCAAACGATGAAATTGGTTATTTCTTCATGTATAATGATCAACTCGATACTCCCTAGCCCCCAACAGCCTTTTTTTTCATAACACTTTAACCAGAGTGACGGGAGAGCGGCATTTCAGAAAACGTGCTTATCTCGGCGAGAAAAAGCGATTTCGGCAATAAAATTTAAAACGCGTGTAAAACATAAACCAAACGATGAAATTGGTTATTTCTTCATGTATAATGATCAACTCGATACTCCCTAGCCCCCAACAGCCTTTTTTTTCATAACACTTTAACCAGAGTGACGGGAGAGCGGCATTTCAGAAAACGTGCTTATCTCGGCGAGAAAAAGCGATTTCGTGCAATAAAATTTAAAACGCGTGTAAAACATAAACCAAACGATGAAATTGGTTATTTCTTCATGTATAATGATCAACTCGATACTCCCTAGCCCCCAACAGCCTTTTTTTTCATAACACTTTAACCAGAGTGACGGGAGAGCGGCATTTCAGAAAACGTGCTTATCTCGGCGAGAAAAAGCGATTTCGGCAATAAAATTTAAAACGCGTGTAAAACATAAACCAAACGATGAAATTGGTTATTTCTTCATGTATAATGATCAACTCGATACTCCCTAGCCCCCAACAGCCTTTTTTTTCATAACACTTTAACCAGAGTGACGGGAGAGCGGCATTTCAGAAAACGTGCTTATCTCGGCGAGAAAAAGCGATTTCGGCAATAAAATTTAAAACGCGTGTAAAACATAAACCAAACGATGAAATTGGTTATTTCTTCATGTATAATGATCAACTCGATACTCCCTAGCCCCCAACAGCCTTTTTTTTCATAACACTTTAACCAGAGTGACGGGAGAGCGGCATTTCAGAAAACGTGCTTATCTCGGCGAGAAAAAGCGATTTCGGCAATAAAATTTAAAACGCGTGTAAAACATAAACCAAACGATGAAATTGGTTATTTCTTCATGTATAATGATCAACTCGATACTCCCTAGCCCCCAACAGCCTTTTTTTTCATAACACTTTAACCAGAGTGACGGGAGAGCGGCATTTCAGAAAACGTGCTTATCTCGGCGAGAAAAAGCGATTTCGGCAATAAAATTTAAAACGCGTGTAAAACATAAACCAAACGATGAAATTGGTTATTTCTTCATGTATAATGATCAACTCGATACTCCCTAGCCCCCAACAGCCTTTTTTTTCATAACACTTTAACCAGAGTGACGGGAGAGCGGCATTTCAGAAAACGTGCTTATCTCGGCGAGAAAAAGCGATTTCGGCAATAAAATTTAAAACGCGTGTAAAACATAAACCAAACGATGAAATTGGTTATTTCTTCATGTATAATGATCAACTCGATACTCCCTAGCCCCCAACAGCCTTTTTTTTCATAACACTTTAACCAGAGTGACGGGAGAGCGGCATTTCAGAAAACGTGCTTATCTCGGCGAGAAAAAGCGATTTCGGCAATAAAATTTAAAACGCGTGTAAAACATAAACCAAACGATGAAATTGGTTATTTCTTCATGTATAATGATCAACTCGATACTCCCTAGCCCCCAACAGCCTTTTTTTTCATAACACTTTAACCAGAGTGACGGGAGAGCGGCATTTCAGAAAACGTGCTTATCTCGGCGAGAAAAAGCGATTTCGGCAATAAAATTTAAAACGCGTGTAAAACATAAACCAAACGATGAAATTGGTTATTTCTTCATGTATAATGATCAACTCGATACTCCCTAGCCCCCAACAGCCTTTTTTTTCATAACACTTTAACCAGAGTGACGGGAGAGCGGCATTTCAGAAAACGTGCTTATCTCGGCGAGAAAAAGCGATTTCGGCAATAAAATTTAAAACGCGTGTAAAACATAAACCAAACGATGAAATTGGTTATTTCTTCATGTATAATGATCAACTCGATACTCCCTAGCCCCCAACAGCCTTTTTTTTCATAACACTTTAACCAGAGTGACGGGAGAGCGGCATTTCAGAAAACGTGCTTATCTCGGCGAGAAAAAGCGATTTCGGCAATAAAATTTAAAACGCGTGTAAAACATAAACCAAACGATGAAATTGGTTATTTCTTCATGTATAATGATCAACTCGATACTCCCTAGCCCCCAACAGCCTTTTTTTTCATAACACTTTAACCAGAGTGACGGGAGAGCGGCATTTCAGAAAACGTGCTTATCTCGGCGAGAAAAAGCGATTTCGGCAATAAAATTTAAAACGCGTGTAAAACATAAACCAAACGATGAAATTGGTTATTTCTTCATGTATAATGATCAACTCGATACTCCCTAGCCCCCAACAGCCTTTTTTTTCATAACACTTTAACCAGAGTGACGGGAGAGCGGCATTTCAGAAAACGTGCTTATCTCGGCGAGAAAAAGCGATTTCGGCAATAAAATTTAAAACGCGTGTAAAACATAAACCAAACGATGAAATTGGTTATTTCTTCATGTATAATGATCAACTCGATACTCCCTAGCCCCCAACAGCCTTTTTTTTCATAACACTTTAACCAGAGTGACGGGAGAGCGGCATTTCAGAAAACGTGCTTATCTCGGCGAGAAAAAGCGATTTCGGCAATAAAATTTAAAACGCGTGTAAAACATAAACCAAACGATGAAATTGGTTATTTCTTCATGTATAATGATCAACTCGATACTCCCTAGCCCCCAACAGCCTTTTTTTTCATAACACTTTAACCAGAGTGACGGGAGAGCGGCATTTCAGAAAACGTGCTTATCTCGGCGAGAAAAAGCGATTTCGGCAATAAAATTTAAAACGCGTGTAAAACATAAACCAAACGATGAAATTGGTTATTTCTTCATGTATAATGATCAACTCGATACTCCCTAGCCCCCAACAGCCTTTTTTTTCATAACACTTTAACCAGAGTGACGGGAGAGCGGCATTTCAGAAAACGTGCTTATCTCGGCGAGAAAAAGCGATTTCGGCAATAAAATTTAAAACGCGTGTAAAACATAAACCAAACGATGAAATTGGTTATTTCTTCATGTATAATGATCAACTCGATACTCCCTAGCCCCCAACAGCCTTTTTTTTCATAACACTTTAACCAGAGTGACGGGAGAGCGGCATTTCAGAAAACGTGCTTATCTCGGCGAGAAAAAGCGATTTCGGCAATAAAATTTAAAACGCGTGTAAAACATAAACCAAACGATGAAATTGGTTATTTCTTCATGTATAATGATCAACTCGATACTCCCTAGCCCCCAACAGCCTTTTTTTTCATAACACTTTAACCAGAGTGACGGGAGAGCGGCATTTCAGAAAACGTGCTTATCTCGGCGAGAAAAAGCGATTTCGGCAATAAAATTTAAAACGCGTGTAAAACATAAACCAAACGATGAAATTGGTTATTTCTTCATGTATAATGATCAACTCGATACTCCCTAGCCCCCAACAGCCTTTTTTTTCATAACACTTTAACCAGAGTGACGGGAGAGCGGCATTTCAGAAAACGTGCTTATCTCGGCGAGAAAAAGCGATTTCGGCAATAAAATTTAAAACGCGTGTAAAACATAAACCAAACGATGAAATTGGTTATTTCTTCATGTATAATGATCAACTCGATACTCCCTAGCCCCCAACAGCCTTTTTTTTCATAACACTTTAACCAGAGTGACGGGAGAGCGGCATTTCAGAAAACGTGCTTATCTCGGCGAGAAAAAGCGATTTCGGCAATAAAATTTAAAACGCGTGTAAAACATAAACCAAACGATGAAATTGGTTATTTCTTCATGTATAATGATCAACTCGATACTCCCTAGCCCCCAACAGCCTTTTTTTTCATAACACTTTAACCAGAGTGACGGGAGAGCGGCATTTCAGAAAACGTGCTTATCTCGGCGAGAAAAAGCGATTTCGGCAATAAAATTTAAAACGCGTGTAAAACATAAACCAAACGATGAAATTGGTTATTTCTTCATGTATAATGATCAACTCGATACTCCCTAGCCCCCAACAGCCTTTTTTTTCATAACACTTTAACCAGAGTGACGGGAGAGCGGCATTTCAGAAAACGTGCTTATCTCGGCGAGAAAAAGCGATTTCGGCAATAAAATTTAAAACGCGTGTAAAACATAAACCAAACGATGAAATTGGTTATTTCTTCATGTATAATGATCAACTCGATACTCCCTAGCCCCCAACAGCCTTTTTTTTCATAACACTTTAACCAGAGTGACGGGAGAGCGGCATTTCAGAAAACGTGCTTATCTCGGCGAGAAAAAGCGATTTCGGCAATAAAATTTAAAACGCGTGTAAAACATAAACCAAACGATGAAATTGGTTATTTCTTCATGTATAATGATCAACTCGATACTCCCTAGCCCCCAACAGCCTTTTTTTTCATAACACTTTAACCAGAGTGACGGGAGAGCGGCATTTCAGAAAACGTGCTTATCTCGGCGAGAAAAAGCGATTTCGGCAATAAAATTTAAAACGCGTGTAAAACATAAACCAAACGATGAAATTGGTTATTTCTTCATGTATAATGATCAACTCGATACTCCCTAGCCCCCAACAGCCTTTTTTTTCATAACACTTTAACCAGAGTGACGGGAGAGCGGCATTTCAGAAAACGTGCTTATCTCGGCGAGAAAAAGCGATTTCGGCAATAAAATTTAAAACGCGTGTAAAACATAAACCAAACGATGAAATTGGTTATTTCTTCATGTATAATGATCAACTCGATACTCCCTAGCCCCCAACAGCCTTTTTTTTCATAACACTTTAACCAGAGTGACGGGAGAGCGGCATTTCAGAAAACGTGCTTATCTCGGCGAGAAAAAGCGATTTCGGCAATAAAATTTAAAACGCGTGTAAAACATAAACCAAACGATGAAATTGGTTATTTCTTCATGTATAATGATCAACTCGATACTCCCTAGCCCCCAACAGCCTTTTTTTTCATAACACTTTAACCAGAGTGACGGGAGAGCGGCATTTCAGAAAACGTGCTTATCTCGGCGAGAAAAAGCGATTTCGGCAATAAAATTTAAAACGCGTGTAAAACATAAACCAAACGATGAAATTGGTTATTTCTTCATGTATAATGATCAACTCGATACTCCCTAGCCCCCAACAGCCTTTTTTTTCATAACACTTTAACCAGAGTGACGGGAGAGCGGCATTTCAGAAAACGTGCTTATCTCGGCGAGAAAAAGCGATTTCGGCAATAAAATTTAAAACGCGTGTAAAACATAAACCAAACGATGAAATTGGTTATTTCTTCATGTATAATGATCAACTCGATACTCCCTAGCCCCCAACAGCCTTTTTTTTCATAACACTTTAACCAGAGTGACGGGAGAGCGGCATTTCAGAAAACGTGCTTATCTCGGCGAGAAAAAGCGATTTCGGCAATAAAATTTAAAACGCGTGTAAAACATAAACCAAACGATGAAATTGGTTATTTCTTCATGTATAATGATCAACTCGATACTCCCTAGCCCCCAACAGCCTTTTTTTTCATAACACTTTAACCAGAGTGACGGGAGAGCGGCATTTCAGAAAACGTGCTTATCTCGGCGAGAAAAAGCGATTTCGGCAATAAAATTTAAAACGCGTGTAAAACATAAACCAAACGATGAAATTGGTTATTTCTTCATGTATAATGATCAACTCGATACTCCCTAGCCCCCAACAGCCTTTTTTTTCATAACACTTTAACCAGAGTGACGGGAGAGCGGCATTTCAGAAAACGTGCTTATCTCGGCGAGAAAAAGCGATTTCGGCAATAAAATTTAAAACGCGTGTAAAACATAAACCAAACGATGAAATTGGTTATTTCTTCATGTATAATGATCAACTCGATACTCCCTAGCCCCCAACAGCCTTTTTTTTCATAACACTTTAACCAGAGTGACGGGAGAGCGGCATTTCAGAAAACGTGCTTATCTCGGCGAGAAAAAGCGATTTCGGCAATAAAATTTAAAACGCGTGTAAAACATAAACCAAACGATGAAATTGGTTATTTCTTCATGTATAATGATCAACTCGATACTCCCTAGCCCCCAACAGCCTTTTTTTTCATAACACTTTAACCAGAGTGACGGGAGAGCGGCATTTCAGAAAACGTGCTTATCTCGGCGAGAAAAAGCGATTTCGGCAATAAAATTTAAAACGCGTGTAAAACATAAACCAAACGATGAAATTGGTTATTTCTTCATGTATAATGATCAACTCGATACTCCCTAGCCCCCAACAGCCTTTTTTTTCATAACACTTTAACCAGAGTGACGGGAGAGCGGCATTTCAGAAAACGTGCTTATCTCGGCGAGAAAAAGCGATTTCGGCAATAAAATTTAAAACGCGTGTAAAACATAAACCAAACGATGAAATTGGTTATTTCTTCATGTATAATGATCAACTCGATACTCCCTAGCCCCCAACAGCCTTTTTTTTCATAACACTTTAACCAGAGTGACGGGAGAGCGGCATTTCAGAAAACGTGCTTATCTCGGCGAGAAAAAGCGATTTCGGCAATAAAATTTAAAACGCGTGTAAAACATAAACCAAACGATGAAATTGGTTATTTCTTCATGTATAATGATCAACTCGATACTCCCTAGCCCCCAACAGCCTTTTTTTTCATAACACTTTAACCAGAGTGACGGGAGAGCGGCATTTCAGAAAACGTGCTTATCTCGGCGAGAAAAAGCGATTTCGGCAATAAAATTTAAAACGCGTGTAAAACATAAACCAAACGATGAAATTGGTTATTTCTTCATGTATAATGATCAACTCGATACTCCCTAGCCCCCAACAGCCTTTTTTTTCATAACACTTTAACCAGAGTGACGGGAGAGCGGCATTTCAGAAAACGTGCTTATCTCGGCGAGAAAAAGCGATTTCGGCAATAAAATTTAAAACGCGTGTAAAACATAAACCAAACGATGAAATTGGTTATTTCTTCATGTATAATGATCAACTCGATACTCCCTAGCCCCCAACAGCCTTTTTTTTCATAACACTTTAACCAGAGTGACGGGAGAGCGGCATTTCAGAAAACGTGCTTATCTCGGCGAGAAAAAGCGATTTCGGCAATAAAATTTAAAACGCGTGTAAAACATAAACCAAACGATGAAATTGGTTATTTCTTCATGTATAATGATCAACTCGATACTCCCTAGCCCCCAACAGCCTTTTTTTTCATAACACTTTAACCAGAGTGACGGGAGAGCGGCATTTCAGAAAACGTGCTTATCTCGGCGAGAAAAAGCGATTTCGGCAATAAAATTTAAAACGCGTGTAAAACATAAACCAAACGATGAAATTGGTTATTTCTTCATGTATAATGATCAACTCGATACTCCCTAGCCCCCAACAGCCTTTTTTTTCATAACACTTTAACCAGAGTGACGGGAGAGCGGCATTTCAGAAAACGTGCTTATCTCGGCGAGAAAAAGCGATTTCGGCAATAAAATTTAAAACGCGTGTAAAACATAAACCAAACGATGAAATTGGTTATTTCTTCATGTATAATGATCAACTCGATACTCCCTAGCCCCCAACAGCCTTTTTTTTCATAACACTTTAACCAGAGTGACGGGAGAGCGGCATTTCAGAAAACGTGCTTATCTCGGCGAGAAAAAGCGATTTCGGCAATAAAATTTAAAACGCGTGTAAAACATAAACCAAACGATGAAATTGGTTATTTCTTCATGTATAATGATCAACTCGATACTCCCTAGCCCCCAACAGCCTTTTTTTTCATAACACTTTAACCAGAGTGACGGGAGAGCGGCATTTCAGAAAACGTGCTTATCTCGGCGAGAAAAAGCGATTTCGGCAATAAAATTTAAAACGCGTGTAAAACATAAACCAAACGATGAAATTGGTTATTTCTTCATGTATAATGATCAACTCGATACTCCCTAGCCCCCAACAGCCTTTTTTTTCATAACACTTTAACCAGAGTGACGGGAGAGCGGCATTTCAGAAAACGTGCTTATCTCGGCGAGAAAAAGCGATTTCGGCAATAAAATTTAAAACGCGTGTAAAACATAAACCAAACGATGAAATTGGTTATTTCTTCATGTATAATGATCAACTCGATACTCCCTAGCCCCCAACAGCCTTTTTTTTCATAACACTTTAACCAGAGTGACGGGAGAGCGGCATTTCAGAAAACGTGCTTATCTCGGCGAGAAAAAGCGATTTCGGCAATAAAATTTAAAACGCGTGTAAAACATAAACCAAACGATGAAATTGGTTATTTCTTCATGTATAATGATCAACTCGATACTCCCTAGCCCCCAACAGCCTTTTTTTTCATAACACTTTAACCAGAGTGACGGGAGAGCGGCATTTCAGAAAACGTGCTTATCTCGGCGAGAAAAAGCGATTTCGGCAATAAAATTTAAAACGCGTGTAAAACATAAACCAAACGATGAAATTGGTTATTTCTTCATGTATAATGATCAACTCGATACTCCCTAGCCCCCAACAGCCTTTTTTTTCATAACACTTTAACCAGAGTGACGGGAGAGCGGCATTTCAGAAAACGTGCTTATCTCGGCGAGAAAAAGCGATTTCGGCAATAAAATTTAAAACGCGTGTAAAACATAAACCAAACGATGAAATTGGTTATTTCTTCATGTATAATGATCAACTCGATACTCCCTAGCCCCCAACAGCCTTTTTTTTCATAACACTTTAACCAGAGTGACGGGAGAGCGGCATTTCAGAAAACGTGCTTATCTCGGCGAGAAAAAGCGATTTCGGCAATAAAATTTAAAACGCGTGTAAAACATAAACCAAACGATGAAATTGGTTATTTCTTCATGTATAATGATCAACTCGATACTCCCTAGCCCCCAACAGCCTTTTTTTTCATAACACTTTAACCAGAGTGACGGGAGAGCGGCATTTCAGAAAACGTGCTTATCTCGGCGAGAAAAAGCGATTTCGGCAATAAAATTTAAAACGCGTGTAAAACATAAACCAAACGATGAAATTGGTTATTTCTTCATGTATAATGATCAACTCGATACTCCCTAGCCCCCAACAGCCTTTTTTTTCATAACACTTTAACCAGAGTGACGGGAGAGCGGCATTTCAGAAAACGTGCTTATCTCGGCGAGAAAAAGCGATTTCGGCAATAAAATTTAAAACGCGTGTAAAACATAAACCAAACGATGAAATTGGTTATTTCTTCATGTATAATGATCAACTCGATACTCCCTAGCCCCCAACAGCCTTTTTTTTCATAACACTTTAACCAGAGTGACGGGAGAGCGGCATTTCAGAAAACGTGCTTATCTCGGCGAGAAAAAGCGATTTCGGCAATAAAATTTAAAACGCGTGTAAAACATAAACCAAACGATGAAATTGGTTATTTCTTCATGTATAATGATCAACTCGATACTCCCCCTAGCCCCCAACAGCCTTTTTTTTTCATAACACTTTAACCAGAGTGACGGGAGAGCGGCATTTCAGAAAACGTGCTTATCTCGGCGAGAAAAAGCGATTTCGGCAAATAAAATTTAAAACGCGTGTAAAACATAAACCAAACGATGAAATTGGTTATTTCTTCATGTATAATGATCAACTCGATACTCCCTAGCCCCCAACAGCCTTTTTTTTCATAACACTTTAACCAGAGTGACGGAGAGCGGCATTTCAGAAAACGTGCTTATCTCGGCGAGAAAAAGCGATTTCGGCAATAAAATTTAAAACGCGTGTAAAACATAAACCAAACGATGAAATTGGTTATTTCTTCATGTATAATGATCAACTCGATACTCCCTAGCCCCCAACAGCCTTTTTTTTCATAACACTTTAACCAGAGTGACGGGAGAGCGGCATTTCAGAAAACGTGCTTATCTCGGCGAGAAAAAGCGATTTCGGCAATAAAATTTAAAACGCGTGTAAAACATAAACCAAACGATGAAATTGGTTATTTCTTCATGTATAATGATCAACTCGATACTCCCTAGCCCCCAACAGCCTTTTTTTTTCATAACACTTTAACCAGAGTGACGGGAGAGCGGCATTTCAGAAAACGTGCTTATCTCGGCGAGAAAAAGCGATTTCGGCAATAAAATTTAAAACGCGTGTAAAACATAAACCAAACGATGAAATTGGTTATTTCTTCATGTATAATGATCAACTCGATACTCCCTAGCCCCCAACAGCCTTTTTTTTCATAACACTTTAACCAGAGTGACGGGAGAGCGGCATTTCAGAAAACGTGCTTATCTCGGCGAGAAAAAGCGATTTCGGCAATAAAATTTAAAACGCGTGTAAAACATAAACCAACGATGAAATTGGTTATTTCTTCATGTATAATGATCAACTCGATACTCCCTAGCCCCCAACAGCCTTTTTTTTCATAACACTTTAACCAGAGTGACGGGAGAGCGGCATTTCAGAAACGTGCTTATCTCGGCGAGAAAAAGCGATTTCGGCAATAAAATTTAAAACGCGTGTAAAACATAAACCAAACGATGAAATTGGTTATTTCTTCATGTATAATGATCAACTCGATACTCCCTAGCCCCCAACAGCCTTTTTTTTCATAACACTTTAACCAGAGTGACGGGAGAGCGGCATTTCAGAAAACGTGCTTATCTCGGCGAGAAAAAGCGATTTCGGCAATAAAATTTAAAACGCGTGTAAAACATAAACCAAACGATGAAATTGGTTATTTCTTCATGTATAATGATCAACTCGATACTCCCTAGCCCCCAACAGCCTTTTTTTTCATAACACTTTAACCAGAGTGACGGGAGAGCGGCATTTCAGAAAACGTGCTTATCTCGGCGAGAAAAAGCGATTTCGGCAATAAAATTTAAAACGCGTGTAAAACATAAACCAAACGATGAAATTGGTTATTTCTTCATGTATAATGATCAACTCGATACTCCCTAGCCCCCAACAGCCTTTTTTTTCATAACACTTTAACCAGAGTGACGGGAGAGCGGCATTTCAGAAAACGTGCTTATCTCGGCGAGAAAAAGCGATTTCGGCAATAAAATTTAAAACGCGTGTAAAACATAAACCAAACGATGAAATTGGTTATTTCTTCATGTATAATGATCAACTCGATACTCCCTAGCCCCCAACAGCCTTTTTTTTCATAACACTTTAACCAGAGTGACGGGAGAGCGGCATTTCAGAAAACGTGCTTATATCGGCGAGAAAAAGCGATTTCGGCAATAAAATTTAAAACGCGTGTAAAACATAAACCAAACGATGAAATTGGTTATTTCTTCATGTATAATGATCAACTCGATACTCCCTAGCCCCCAACAGCCTTTTTTTTCATAACACTTTAACCAGAGTGACGGGAGAGCGGCATTTCAGAAAACGTGCTTATCTCGGCGAGAAAAAGCGATTTCGGCAATAAAATTTAAAACGCGTGTAAAACATAAACCAAACGATGAAATTGGTTATTTCTTCATGTATAATGATCAACTCGATACTCCCTAGCCCCCAACAGCCTTTTTTTCATAACACTTTAACCAGAGTGACGGGAGAGCGGCATTTCAGAAAACGTGCTTATCTCGGCGAGAAAAAGCGATTTCGGCAATAAAATTTAAAACGCGTGTAAAACATAAACCAAACGATGAAATTGGTTATTTCTTCATGTATAATGATCAACTCGATACTCCCTAGCCCCCAACAGCCTTTTTTTTCATAACACTTTAACCAGAGTGACGGGAGAGCGGCATTTCAGAAAACGTGCTTATCTCGGCGAGAAAAAGCGATTTCGGCAATAAAATTTAAAACGCGTGTAAAACATAAACCAAACGATGAAATTGGTTATTTCTTCATGTATAATGATCAACTCGATACTCCCTAGCCCCCAACAGCCTTTTTTTTCATAACACTTTAACCAGAGTGACGGGAGAGCGGCATTTCAGAAAACGTGCTTATCTCGGCGAGAAAAAGCGATTTCGGCAATAAAATTTAAAACGCGTGTAAAACATAAACCAAACGATGAAATTGGTTATTTCTTCATGTATAATGATCAACTCAATACTCCCTAGCCCCCAACAGCCTTTTTTTTCATAACACTTTAACCAGAGTGACGGGAGAGCGGCATTTCAGAAAACGTGCTTATCTCGGCGAGAAAAAGCCATTTCGGCAATAAAATTTAAAACGCGTGTAAAACATAAACCAAACGATGAAATTGGTTATTTCTTCATGTATAATGATCAACTCGATACTCCCTAGCCCCCAACAGCCTTTTTTTTCATAACACTTTAACCAGAGTGACGGGAGAGCGGCATTTCAGAAAACGTGCTTATCTCGGCGAGAAAAAGCGATTTCGGCAATAAAATTTTAAACGCGTGTAAAACATAAACCAAACGATGAAATTGGTTATTTCTTCATGTATAATGATCAACTCGATACTCCCTAGCCCCCAACAGCCTTTTTTTTCATAACACTTTAACCAGAGTGACGGGAGAGCGGCATTTCAGAAAACGTGCTTATCTCGGCGAGAAAAAGCGATTTCGGCAATAAAATTTAAAACGCGTGTAAAACATAAACCAAACGATGAAATTGGTTATTTCTTCATGTATAATGATCAACTCGATACTCCCTAGCCCCCAACAGCCTTTTTTTTCATAACACTTTAACCAGAGTGACGGGAGAGCGACATTTCAGAAAACGTGCTTATCTCGGCGAGAAAAAGCGATTTCGGCAATAAAATTTAAAACGCGTGTAAAACATAAACCAAACGATGAAATTGGTTATTTCTTCATGTATAATGATCAACTCGATACTCCCTAGCCCCCAACAGCCTTTTTTTTCATAACACTTTAACCAGAGTGACGGGAGAGCGGCATTTCAGAAAACGTGCTTATCTCGGCGAGAAAAAGCGATTTCGGCAATAAAATTTAAAACGCGTGTAAAACATAAACCAAACGATGAAATTGGTTATTTCTTCATGTATAATGATCAACTCGATACTCCCTAGCCCCCAACAGCCTTTTTTTTCATAACACTTTAACCAGAGTGACGGGAGAGCGGCATTTCAGAAAACGTGCTTATCTCGGCGAGAAAAAGCGATTTCGGCAATAAAATTTAAAACGCGTGTAAAACATAAACCAAACGATGAAATTGGTTATTTCTTCATGTATAATGATCAACTCGATACTCCCTAGCCCCCAACAGCCTTTTTTTTCATAACACTTTAACCAGAGTGACGGGAGAGCGGCATTTCAGAAAACGTGCTTATCTCGGCGAGAAAAAGCGATTTCGGCAATAAATTTTAAAACGCGTGTAAAACATAAACCAAACGATGAAATTGGTTATTTCTTCATGTATAATGATCAACTCGATACTCCCTAGCCCCCAACAGCCTTTTTTTTCATAACACTTTAACCAGAGTGACGGGAGAGCGGCATTTCAGAAAATGTGCTTATCTCGGCGAGAAAAAGCGATTTCGGCAATAAAATTTAAAACGCGTGTAAAACATAAACCAAACGATGAAATTGGTTATTTCTTCATGTATAATGATCAACTCGATACTCCCTAGCCCCCAACAGCCTTTTTTTTCATAACACTTTAACCAGAGTGACGCGAGAGCGGCATTTCAGAAAACGTGCTTATCTCGGCGAGAAAAAGCGATTTCGGCAATAAAATTGAAAACGCGTGTAAAACATAAACCAAACGATGAAATTGGTTATTTCTTCATGTATAATGATCAACTCGATACTCCCTAGCCCCCAACAGCCTTTTTTTTCATAACACTTTAACCAGAGTGACGGGAGAGCGGCATTTCAGAAAACGTGCTTATCTCGGCGAGAAAAAGCGATTTCGGCAATAAAATTTAAAACGCGTGTAAAACATAAACCAAACGATGAAATTGGTTATTTCTTCATGTATAATGATCAACTCGATACTCCCTAGCCCCCAACAGCCTTTTTTTTCATAACACTTTAACCAGAGTGACGGGAGAGCGGCATTTCAGAAAACGTGCTTATCTCGGCGAGAAAAAGCCATTTCGGCAATAAAATTGAAAACGCGTGTAAAACATAAACCAAACGATGAAATTGGTTATTTCTTCATGTATAATGATCAACTCGATACTCCCTAGCCCCCAACAGCCTTTTTTTTCATAACACTTTAACCAGAGTGACGGGAGAGCGGCATTTCAGAAAACGTGCTTATCTCGGCGAGAAAAAGCGATTTCGGCAATAAAATTTAAAACGCGTGTAAATCATAAAGCAAACGATGAAATTGGTTATTTCTTCATGTATAATGATCAACTCGATACTCCCTAGCCCCCAACAGCCTTTTTTTTCATAACACTTTAACCAGAGTGACGGGAGAGCGGCATTTCAGAAAACGTGCTTATCTCGGCGAGAAAAAGCGATTTCGGCAATAAAATTTAAAACGCGTGTAAATCATAAAGCAAACGATGAAATTGGTTATTTCTTCATGTATAATGATCAACTCGATACTCCCTAGCCCCCAACAGCCTTTTTTTTCATAACACTTTAACCAGAGTGACGGGAGAGCGGCATTTCAGAAAACGTGCTTATCTCGGCGAGAAAAAGCGATTTCGGCAATAAAATTTAAAACGCGTGTAAAACATAAACCAAACGATGAAATTGGTTATTTCTTCATGTATAATGATCAACTCGATACTCCCTAGCCCCCAACAGCCTTTTTTTTCATAACACTTTAACCAGAGTGACGGGAGAGCGGCATTTCAGAAAACGTGCTTATCTCGGCGAGAAAATGCGATTTCGGCAATAAAATTTAAAACGCGTGTAAAACATAAACCAAACGATGAAATTGGTTATTTCTTCATGTATAATGATCAACTCGATACTCCCTAGCCCCCAACAGCCTTTTTTTCATAACACTTTAACCAGAGTGACGGGAGAGCGGCATTTCAGAAAACGTGCTTATCTCGGCGAGAAAAAGCGATTTCGGCAATAAAATTTAAAACGCGTGTAAAACATAAACCAAACGATGAAATTGGTTATTTCTTCATGTATAATGATCAACTCGATACTCCCTAGCCCCCAACAGCCTTTTTTTTCATAACACTTTAACCAGAGTGACGGGAGAGCGGCATTTCAGAAAACGTGCTTATCTCGGCGAGAAAAAGCGATTTCGGCAATAAAATTTAAAACGCGTGTAAAACATAAACCAAACGATGAAATTGGTTATTTCTTCATGTATAATGATCAACTCGATACTCCCTAGCCCCCAACAGCCTATATTTTCATAACACTTTAACCAGAGTGACGGGAGAGCGGCATTTCAGAAAACGTGCTTATCTCGGCGAGAAAAAGCGATTTCGGCAATAAAATTTAAAACGCGTGTAAAACATAAACCAAACGATGAAATTGGTTATTTCTTCATGTATAATGATCAACTCGATACTCCCTAGCCCCCAACAGCCTATATTTTCATAACACTTTAACCAGAGTGACGGGAGAGCGGGATTTCAGAAAACGTGCTTATCTCGGCGAGAAAAAGCGATTTCGGCAATAAAATTTAAAACGCGTGTAAAACATAAACCAAACGATGAAATTGGTTATTTCTTCATGTATAATGATCAACTCGATACTCCCTAGCCCCCAACAGCCTTTTTTTTCATAACACTTTAACCAGAGTGACGGGAGAGCGGCATTTCAGAAAACGTGCTTATCTCGGCGAGAAAAAGCGATTTCGGCAATAAAATTTAAAACGCGTGTAAAACATAAACCAAACGATGAAATTGGTTATTTCTTCATGTATAATGATCAACTCGATACTCCCTAGCCCCCAACAGCCTTTTTTTCATAACACTTTAACCAGAGTGACGGGAGAGCGGCATTTCAGAAAACGTGCTTATCTCGGCGAGAAAAAGCGATTTCGGCAATAAAATTTAAAACGCATGTAAAACATAAACCAAACGATGAAATTGGTTATTTCTTCATGTATAATGATCAACTCGATACTCCCTAGCCCCCAACAGCCTTTTTTTTCATAACACTTTAACCAGAGTGACGGGAGAGCGGCATTTCAGAAAACGTGCTTATCTCGGCCGAGAAAAAGCGATTTCGGCAATAAAATTTAAAACGCGTGTAAAACATAAACCAAACGATGAAATTGGTTATTTCTTCATGTATAATGATCAACTCGATACTCCCTAGCCCCCAACAGCCTTTTTTTTCATAACACTTTAACACAGAGTGACGGGAGAGCGGCATTTCAGAAAACGTGCTTATCTCGGCGAGAAAAAGCGATTTCGGCAATAAAATTTAAAACGCGTGTAAAACATAAACCAAACGATGAAATTGGTTATTTCTTCATGTATAATGATCAACTCGATACTCCCTAGCCCCCAACAGCCTTTTTTTTCATAACACTTTAACCAGAGTGACGGGAGAGCGGCATTTCAGAAAACGTGCTTATCTCGGCGAGAAAAAGCGATTTCGGCAATAAAATTTAAAACGCGTGTAAAACATAAACCAAACGATGAAATTGGTTATTTCTTCATGTATAATGATCAACTCGATACTCCCTAGCCCCCAACAGCCTTTTTTTTCATAACACTTTAACCAGAGTGACGGGAGAGCGGCATTTCAGAAAACGTGCTTATCTCGGCGAGAAAAAGCGATTTCGGCAATAAAATTTAAAACGCGTGTAAAACATAAACCAAACGATGAAATTGGTTATTTCTTCATGTATAATGATCAACTCGATACTCCCTAGCCCCCAACAGCCTTTTTTTCCATAACACTTTAACCAGAGTGACGGGAGAGCGGCATTTCAGAAAACGTGCTTATCTCGGCGAGAAAAAGCGATTTCGGCAATAAAATTTAAAACGCGTGTAAAACATAAACCAAACGATGAAATTGGTTATTTCTTCATGTATAATGATCAACTCGATACTCCTAGCCCCCAACAGCCTTTTTTTTCATAACACTTTAACCAGAGTGACGGGAGAGCGGCATTTCAGAAAACGTGCTTATCTCGGCGAGAAAAAGCGATTTCGGCAATAAAATTTAAAACGCGTGTAAAACATAAACCAAACGATGAAATTGGTTATTTCTTCATGTATAATGATCAACTCGATACTCCCTAGCCCCCAACAGCCTTTTTTTTCATAACACTTTAACCAGAGTGACGGGAGAGCGGCATTTCAGAAAACGTGCTTATCTCGGCGAGAAAAAGCGATTTCGGCAATAAAATTTAAAACGCGTGTAAAACATAAACCAAACGATGAAATTGGTTATTTCTTCATGTATAATGATCAACTCGATACTCCCTAGCCCCCAACAGCCTTTTTTTTCATAACACTTTAACCAGAGTGACGGGAGAGCGGCATTTCAGAAAACGTGCTTATCTCGGCGAGAAAAGCGATTTCGGCAATAAAATTTAAAACGCGTGTAAAACATAAACCAAACGATGAAATTGGTTATTTCTTCATGTATAATGATCAACTCGATACTCCCTAGCCCCCAACAGCCTTTTTTTTCATAACACTTTAACCAGAGTGACGGGAGAGCGGCATTTCAGAAAACGTGCTTATCTCGGCGAGAAAAAGCGATTTCGGCAATAAAATTTAAAACGCGTGTAAAACATAAACCAAACGATGAAATTGGTTATTTCTTCATGTATAATGATCAACTCGATACTCCCTAGCCCCAACAGCCTTTTTTTCATGACACTTTAACCAGAGTGACGGGAGAGCGGCATTTCAGAAAACGTGCTTATCTCGGCGAGAAAAAGCGATTTCGGCAATAAAATTTAAAACGCGTGTAAAACATAAACCAAACGATGAAATTGGTTATTTCTTCATGTATAATGATCAACTCGATACTCCCTAGCCCCCAAAAGCCTTTTTTTTCATAACACTTTAACCAGAGTGTTGGGAGAGCGGCATTTTAGAAAACGTGCTTATCTCGGCGAGAAAAAGCGATTTCGGCAATAAAATTTAAAACGCGTGTAAAACATAAACCAAACGATGAATTGGTTATTTCTTCATGTATAATGATCAACTCGATACTCCCTAGCCCCCAACAGCCTTTTTTTCATAACACTTTAACCAGAGTGACGGGAGAGCGGCATTTCAGAAAACGTGCTTATCTCGGCGAGAAAAAGCGATTTCGGCAATAAAATTTAAAACACGTGTAAAACATAAACCAAACGATGAAATTGGTTATTTCTTCATGTATAATGATCAACTCGATACTCCCTAGCCCCCAACAGCCTTTTTTTTCATAACACTTTAACCAGAGTGACGGGAGAGCGGCATTTCAGAAAACGTGCTTATCTCGGCGAGAAAAAGCGATTTGGCAATAAAATTTAAAACGCGTGTAAAACATAAACCAAACGATGAAATTGGTTATTTCTTCTTGTATAATGATCAACTCGATACTCCCTAGCCCCCAACAGCCTTTTTTTTCATAACACTTTAACCAGAGTGACGGGAGAGCGGCATTTCAGAAAACGTGCTTATCTCGGCGAGAAAAAGCGATTTCGGCAATAAAATTTAAAACGCGTGTAAAACATAAACCAAACGATGAAATTGGTTATTTCTTCATGTATAATGATCAACTCGATACTCCCTAGCCCCCAACAGCCTTTTTTTTCACAACACTTTAACCAGAGTGACGGGAGAGCGGCATTTCAGAAAACGTGCTTATCTCGGCGAGAAAAAGCGATTTCGGCAATAAAATTTAAAACGCGTGTAAAACATAAACCAAACGATGAAATTGGTTATTTCTTCATGTATAATGATCAACTCGATACTCCTAGCCCCCAAAAGCCTTTTTTTTCATAACACTTTAACCAGAGTGTTGGGAGAGCGGCATTTTAGAAAACGTGCTTATCTCGGCGAGAAAAAGCGATTTCGGCAATAAAATTTAAAACGCGTGTAAAACATAAACCAAACGATGAAATTGGTTATTTCTTCATGTATAATGATCAACTCGATACTCCTAGCCCCCAACAGCCTTTTTTTTCATAACACTTTAACCAGAGTGACGGGAGAGCGGCATTTCAGAAAACGTGCTTATCTCGGCGAGAAAAAGCGATTTCGGCAATAAAATTTAAAACACGTGTAAAACATAAACCAAACGATGAAATTGGTTATTTCTTCATGTATAATGATCAACTCGATACTCCCTAGCCCCCAACAGCCTTTTTTTTCATAACACTTTAACCAGAGTGACGGGAGAGCGGCATTTCAGAAAACGTGCTTATCTCGGCGAGAAAAAGCGATTTCGGCAATAAAATTTAAAACGCGTGTAAAACATAAACCAAACGATGAAATTGGTTATTTCTTCATGTATAATGATCAACTCGATACTCCCTAGCCCCCAACAGCCTTTTTTTTCATAACACTTTATCCAGAGTGACGGGAGAGCGGCATTTCAGAAAACGTGCTTATCTCGGCGAGAAAAAGCGATTTCGGCAATAAAATTTAAAACGCGTGTAAAACATAAACCAAACGATGAAATTGGTTATTTCTTCATGTATAATGATCAACTCGATACTCCCTAGCCCCCAACAGCCTTTTTTTTCATAACACTTTAACCAGAGTGACGGGAGAGCGGCATTTCAGAAAACGTGCTTATCTCGGCGAGAAAAAGCGATTTCGGCAATAAAATTTAAAACGCGTGTAAAACATAAACCAAACGATGAAATTGGTTATTTCTTCATGTATAATGATCAACTCGATACTCCCTAGCCCCCAACAGCCTTTTTTTTCATAACACTTTAACCAGAGTGACGGGAGAGCGGCATTTCAGAAAACGTGCTTATCTCGGCGAGAAAAAGCGATTTCGGCAATAAAATTTAAAACGCGTGTAAAACATAAACCAAACGATGAAATTGGTTATTTCTTCATGTATAATGATCAACTCGATACTCCCTAGCCCCCAACAGCCTTTTTTTTCATAACACTTTAACCAGAGTGACGGGAGAGCGGCATTTCAGAAAACGTGCTTATCTCGGCGAGAAAAAGCGATTTCGGCAATAAAATTTAAAACGCGTGTAAAACATAAACCAAACGATGAAATTGGTTATTTCTTCATGTATAATGATCAACTCGATACTCCCTAGCCCCCAACAGCCTTTTTTTTCATAACACTTTAACCAGAGTGACGGGAGAGCGGCATTTCAGAAAACGTGCTTATCTCGGCGAGAAAAAGCGATTTCGGCAATAAAATTTAAAACGCGTGTAAAACATAAACCAAACGATAAATTGGTTATTTCTTCATGTATAATGATCAACTCGATACTCCCTAGCCCCCAACAGCCTTTTTTTTCATAACACTTTAACCAGAGTGACGGGAGAGCGGCATTTCAGAAAACGTGCTTATCTCGGCGAGAAAAAGCGATTTCGGCAATAAAATTTAAAACGCGTGTAAAACATAAACCAAACGATGAAATTGGTTATTTCTTCATGTATAATGATCAACTCGATACTCCCTAGCCCCCAACAGCCTTTTTTTTCATAACACTTTAACCAGAGTGACGGAGAGCGGCATTTCAGAAAACGTGCTTATCTCGGCGAGAAAAAGCGATTTCGGCAATAAAATTTAAAACGCGTGTAAAACATAAACCAAACGATGAAATTGGTTATTTCTTCATGTATAATGATCAACTCGATACTCCCTAGCCCCCAACAGCCTTTTTTTTCATAACACTTTAACCAGAGTGACGGGAGAGCGGCATTTCAGAAAACGTGCTTATCTCGGCGAGAAAAAGCGATTTCGGCAATAACATTTAAAACGCGTGTAAAACATAAACCAAACGATGAAATTGGTTATTTCTTCATGTATAATGATCAACTCGATACTCCCTAGCCCCCAACAGCCTTTTTTTTTCATAACACTTTAACCAGAGTGACGGGAGAGCGGCATTTCAGAAAACGTGCTTATCTCGGCGAGAAAAAGCGATTTCGGCAATAAAATTTAAAACGCGTGTAAAACATAAACCAAACGATGAAATTGGTTATTTCTTCATGTATAATGATCAACTCGATACTCCCTAGCCCCCAACAGCCTTTTTTTTTCATAACACTTTAACCAGAGTGACGGGAGAGCGGCATTTCAGAAAACGTGCTTATCTCGGCGAGAAAAAGCGATTTCGGCAATAAAATTTAAAACGCGTGTAAAACATAAACCAAACGATGAAATTGGTTATTTCTTCATGTATAATGATCAACTCGATACTCCCTAGCCCCCAACAGCCTTTTTTTTCATAACACTTTAACCAGAGTGACGGGAGAGCGGCATTTCAGAAAACGTGCTTATCTCGGCGAGAAAAAGCGATTTCGGCAATAAAATTTAAAACGCGTGTAAAACATAAACCAAACGATGAAATTGGTTATTTCTTCATGTATAATGATCAACTCGATACTCCCTAGCCCCCAACAGCCTTTTTTTTCATAACACTTTAACCAGAGTGACGGGAGAGCGGCATTTCAGAAAACGTGCTTATCTCGGCGAGAAAAAGCGATTTCGGCAATAAAATTTAAAACGCGTGTAAAACATAAACCAAACGATGAAATTGGTTATTTCTTCATGTATAATGATCAACTCGATACTCCCTAGCCCCCAACAGCCTTTTTTTTCATAACACTTTAACCAGAGTGACGGGAGAGCGGCATTTCAGAAAACGTGCTTATCTCGGCGAGAAAAAGCGATTTCGGCAATAAAATTTAAAACGCGTGTAAAACATAAACCAAACGATGAAATTGGTTATTTTTTCATGTATAATGATCAACTCGATACTCCCTAGCCCCCAACAGCCTTTTTTTTCATAACACTTTAACCAGAGTGACGGGAGAGCGGCATTTCAGAAAACGTGCTTATCTCGGCGAGAAAAAGCGATTTCGGATATAAAATTTAAAACGCGTGTAAAACATAAACCAAACGATGAAATTGGTTATTTCTTCATGTATAATGATCAACTCGATACTCCCTAGCCCCCAACATCCTTTTTTTTCATAACACTTTAACCAGAGTGACGGGAGAGCGGCATTTCAGAAAACGTGCTTATCTCGGCGAGAAAAAGCGATTTCGGCAATAAAATTTAAAACGCGTGTAAAACATAAACCAAACGATGAAATTGGTTATTTCTTCATGTATAATGATCAACTCGATACTCCCTAGCCCCCAACAGCCTTTTTTTTCATAACACTTTAACCAGAGTGACGGGAGAGCGGCATTTCAGAAAACGTGCTTATCTCGGCGAGAAAAAGCGATTTCGGCAATAAAATTTAAAACGCGTGTAAAACATAAACCAAACGATGAAATTGGTTATTTCTTCATGTATAATGATCAACTCGATACTCCCTAGCCCCCAACAGCCTTTTTTTTCATAACACTTTAACCAGAGTGACGGGAGAGCGGCATTTCAGAAAACGTGCTTATCTCGGCGAGAAAAAGCGATTTCGGATATAAAATTTAAAACGCGTGTAAAACATAAACCAAACGATGAAATTGGTTATTTCTTCATGTATAATGATCAACTCGATACTCCCTAGCCCCCAACAGCCTTTTTTTTCATAACACTTTAACCAGAGTGACGGGAGAGCGGCATTTCAGAAAACGTGCTTATCTCGGCGAGAAAAAGCGATTTCGGATATAAAATTTAAAACGCGTGTAAAACATAAACCAAACGATGAAATTGGTTATTTCTTCATGTATAATGATCAACTCGATACTCCCTAGCCCCCAACAGCCTTTTTTTTCATAACACTTTAACCAGAGTGACGGGAGAGCGGCATTTCAGAAAACGTGCTTATCTCGGCGAGAAAAAGCGATTTCGGCAATAAAATTTAAAACGCGTGTAAAACATAAACCAAACGATGAAATTGGTTATTTCTTCATGTATAATGATCAACTCGATACTCCCTAGCCCCCAACAGCCTTTTTTTTCATAACACTTTAACCAGAGTGACGGGAGAGCGGCATTTCAGAAAACGTGCTTATCTCGGCGAGAAAAAGCGATTTCGGCAATAAAATTTAAAACGCGTGTAAAACATAAACCAAACGATGAAATTGGTTATTTCTTCATGTATAATGATCAACTCGATACTCCCTAGCCCCCAACAGCCTTTTTTTTCATAACACTTTAACCAGAGTGACGGGAGAGCGGCATTTCAAAAAACGTGCTTATCTCGGCGAAAAAAAGCGATTTCGGCAATAAAATTTAAAACGCGTGTAAAACATAAACCAAACGATGAAATTGGTTATTTCTTCATGTATAATGATCAACTCGATACTCCCTAGCCCCCAACAGCCTTTTTTTTCATAACACTTTAACCAGAGTGACGGGAGAGCGGCATTTCAGAAAACGTGCTTATCTCGGCGAGAAAAAGCGATTTCGGCAATAAAATTTAAAACGCGTGTAAAACATAAACCAAACGATGAAATTGGTTATTTCTTCATGTATAATGATCAACTCGATACTCCCTAGCCCCCAACAGCCTTTTTTTTCATAACACTTTAACCAGAGTGACGGGAGAGCGGCATTTCAGAAAACGTGCTTATCTCGGCGAGAAAAAGCGATTTCGGCAATAAAATTTAAAACGCGTGTAAAACATAAACCAAACGATGAAATTGGTTATTTCTTCATGTATAATGATCAACTCGATACTCCCTAGCCCCCAACAGCCTTTTTTTTCATAACACTTTAACCAGAGTGACGGGAGAGCGGCATTTCAGAAAACGTGCTTATCTCGGCGAGAAAAAGCGATTTCGGATATAAAATTTAAAACGCGTGTAAAACATAAACCAAACGATGAAATTGGTTATTTCTTCATGTATAATGATCAACTCGATACTCCCTAGCCCCCAACAGCCTTTTTTTTCATAACACTTTAACCAGAGTGACGGGAGAGCGGCATTTCAGAAAACGTGCTTATCTCGGCGAGAAAAAGCGATTTCGGATATAAAATTTAAAACGCGTGTAAAACATAAACCAAACGATGAAATTGGTTATTTCTTCATGTATAATGATCAACTCGATACTCCCTAGCCCCCAACAGCCTTTTTTTTCATAACACTTTAACCAGAGTGACGGGAGAGCGGCATTTCAGAAAACGTGCTTATCTCGGCGAGAAAAAGCGATTTCGGCAATAAAATTTAAAACGCGTGTAAAACATAAACCAAACGATGAAATTGGTTATTTCTTCATGTATAATGATCAACTCGATACTCCCTAGCCCCCAACAGCCTTTTTTTTCATAACACTTTAACCAGAGTGACGGGAGAGCGGCATTTCAGAAAACGTGCTTATCTCGGCGAGAAAAAGCGATTTCGGCAATAAAATTTAAAACGCGTGTAAAACATAAACCAAACGATGAAATTGGTTATTTCTTCATGTATAATGATCAACTCGATACTCCCTAGCCCCCAACAGCCTTTTTTTTCATAACACTTTAACCAGAGTGACGGGAGAGCGGCATTTCAGAAAACGTGCTTATCTCGGCGAGAAAAAGCGATTTCGGCAATAAAATTTAAAACGCGTGTAAAACATAAACCAAACGATGAAATTGGTTATTTCTTCATGTATAATGATCAACTCGATACTCCCTAGCCCCCAACAGCCTTTTTTTTCATAACACTTTAACCAGAGTGACGGGAGAGCGGCATTTCAGAAAACGTGCTTATCTCGGCGAGAAAAAGCGATTTCGGCAATAAAATTTAAAACGCGTGTAAAACATAAACCAAACGATGAAATTGGTTATTTTTTCATGTATAATGATCAACTCGATACTCCCTAGCCCCCAACAGCCTTTTTTTTCATAACACTTTAACCAGAGTGACGGGAGAGCGGCATTTCAGAAAACGTGCTTATCTCGGCGAGAAAAAGCGATTTCGGCAATAAAATTTAAAACGCGTGTAAAACATAAACCAAACGATGAAATTGGTTATTTCTTCATGTATAATGATCAACTCGATACTCCCTAGCCCCCAACAGCCTTTTTTTTCATAACACTTTAACCAGAGTGACGGGAGAGCGGCATTTCAGAAAACGTGCTTATCTCGGCGAGAAAAAGCGATTTCGGCAATAAAATTTAAAACGCGTGTAAAACATAAACCAAACGATGAAATTGGTTATTTCTTCATGTATAATGATCAACTCGATACTCCCTAGCCCCCAACAGCCTTTTTTTTCATAAAACTTTAACCAGAGTGACGGGAGAGCGGCATTTCAGAAAACGTGCTTATCTCGGCGAGAAAAAGCGATTTCGGCAATAAAATTTAAAACGCGTGTAAAACATAAACCAAACGATGAAATTGGTTATTTCTTCATGTATAATGATCAACTCGATACTCCCTAGCCCCCAACAGCCTTTTTTTTCATAACACTTTAACCAGAGTGACGGGAGAGCGGCATTTCAGAAAACGTGCTTATCTCGGCGAGAAAAAGCGATTTCGGCAATAAAATTTAAAACGCGTGTAAAACATAAACCAAACGATGAAATTGGTTATTTCTTCATGTATAATGATCAACTCGATACTCCCTAGCCCCCAACAGCCTTTTTTTTCATAACACTTTAACCAGAGTGACGGGAGAGCGGCATTTCAGAAAACGTGCTTATCTCGGCGAGAAAAAGCGATTTCGGCAATAAAATTTAAAACGCGTGTAAAACATAAACCAAACGATGAAATTGGTTATTTCTTCATGTATAATGATCAACTCGATACTCCCTAGCCCCCAACAGCCTTTTTTTTTCATAACACTTTAACCAGAGTGACGGGAGAGCGGCATTTCAGAAAACGTGCTTATCTCGGCGAGAAAAAGCGATTTCGGCAATAAAATTTAAAACGCGTGTAAAACATAAACCAAACGATGAAATTGGTTATTTCTTCATGTATAATGATCAACTCGATACTCCCTAGCCCCCAACAGCCTTTTTTTTCATAACACTTTAACCAGAGTGACGGGAGAGCGGCATTTCAGAAAACGTGCTTATCTCGGCGAGAAAAAGCGATTTCGGCAATAAAATTTAAAACGCGTGTAAAACATAAACCAAACGATGAAATTGGTTATTTCTTCATGTATAATGATCAACTCGATACTCCCTAGCCCCCAACAGCCTTTTTTTTCATAACACTTTAACCAGAGTGACGGGAGAGCGGCATTTCAGAAAACGTGCTTATCTCGGCGAGAAAAAGCGATTTCGGCAATAAAATTTAAAACGCGTGTAAAACATAAACCAAACGATGAAATTGGTTATTTCTTCATGTATAATGATCAACTCGATACTCCCTAGCCCCCAACAGCCTTTTTTTTCATAACACTTTAACCAGAGTGACGGGAGAGCGGCATTTCAGAAAACGTGCTTATCTCGGCGAGAAAAAGCGATTTCGGCAATAAAATTTAAAACGCGTGTAAAACATAAACCAAACGATGAAATTGGTTATTTCTTCATGTATAATGATCAACTCGATACTCCCTAGCCCCCAACAGCCTTTTTTTTTCATAACACTTTAACCAGAGTGACGGGAGAGCGGCATTTCAGAAAACGTGCTTATCTCGGCGAGAAAAAGCGATTTCGGCAATAAAATTTAAAACGCGTGTAAAACATAAACCAAACGATGAAATTGGTTATTTCTTCATGTATAATGATCAACTCGATACTCCCTAGCCCCCAACAGCCTTTTTTTTCATAACACTTTAACCAGAGTGACGGGAGAGCGGCATTTCAGAAAACGTGCTTATCTCGGCGAGAAAAAGCGATTTCGGCAATAAAATTTAAAACGCGTGTAAAACATAAACCAAACGATGAAATTGGTTATTTCTTCATGTATAATGATCAACTCGATACTCCCTAGCCCCCAACAGCCTTTTTTTTCATAACACTTTAACCAGAGTGACGGGAGAGCGGCATTTCAGAAAACGTGCTTATCTCGGCGAGAAAAAGCGATTTCGGCAATAAAATTTAAAACGCGTGTAAAACATAAACCAAACGATGAAATTGGTTATTTCTTCATGTATAATGATCAACTCGATACTCCCTAGCCCCCAACAGCCTTTTTTTTCATAACACTTTAACCAGAGTGACGGGAGAGCGGCATTTCAGAAAACGTGCTTATCTCGGCGAGAAAAAGCGATTTCGGCAATAAAATTTAAAACGCGTGTAAAACATAAACCAAACGATGAAATTGGTTATTTCTTCATGTATAATGATCAACTCGATACTCCCTAGCCCCCAACAGCCTTTTTTTTCATAACACTTTAACCAGAGTGACGGGAGAGCGGCATTTCAGAAAACGTGCTTATCTCGGCGAGAAAAAGCGATTTCGGCAATAAAATTTAAAACGCGTGTAAAACATAAACCAAACGATGAAATTGGTTATTTCTTCATGTATAATGATCAACTCGATACTCCCTAGCCCCCAACAGCCTTTTTTTTCATAACACTTTAACCAGAGTGACGGGAGAGCGGCATTTCAGAAAACGTGCTTATCTCGGCGAGAAAAAGCGATTTCGGCAATAAAATTTAAAACGCGTGTAAAACATAAACCAAACGATGAAATTGGTTATTTCTTCATGTATAATGATCAACTCGATACTCCCTAGCCCCCAACAGCCTTTTTTTTCATAAAACTTTAACCAGAGTGACGGGAGAGCGGCATTTCAGAAAACGTGCTTATCTCGGCGAGAAAAAGCGATTTCGGCAATAAAATTTAAAACGCGTGTAAAACATAAACCAAACGATGAAATTGGTTATTTCTTCATGTATAATGATCAACTCGATACTCCCTAGCCCCCAACAGCCTTTTTTTTCATAACACTTTAACCAGAGTGACGGGAGAGCGGCATTTCAGAAAACGTGCTTATCTCGGCGAGAAAAAGCGATTTCGGCAATAAAATTTAAAACGCGTGTAAAACATAAACCAAACGATGAAATTGGTTATTTCTTCATGTATAATGATCAACTCGATACTCCCTAGCCCCCAACAGCCTTTTTTTTCATAACACTTTAACCAGAGTGACGGGAGAGCGGCATTTCAGAAAACGTGCTTATCTCGGCGAGAAAAAGCGATTTCGGCAATAAAATTTAAAACGCGTGTAAAACATAAACCAAACGATGAAATTGGTTATTTCTTCATGTATAATGATCAACTCGATACTCCCTAGCCCCCAACAGCCTTTTTTTTCATAACACTTTAACCAGAGTGACGGGAGAGCGGCATTTCAGAAAACGTGCTTATCTCGGCGAGAAAAAGCGATTTCGGCAATAAAATTTAAAACGCGTGTAAAACATAAACCAAACGATGAAATTGGTTATTTCTTCATGTATAATGATCAACTCGATACTCCCTAGCCCCCAACAGCCTTTTTTTTCATAACACTTTAACCAGAGTGACGGGAGAGCGGCATTTCAGAAAACGTGCTTATCTCGGCGAGAAAAAGCGATTTCGGCAATAAAATTTAAAACGCGTGTAAAACATAAACCAAACGATGAAATTGGTTATTTCTTCATGTATAATGATCAACTCGATACTCCCTAGCCCCCAACAGCCTTTTTTTTCATAACACTTTAACCAGAGTGACGGGAGAGCGGCATTTCAGAAAACGTGCTTATCTCGGCGAGAAAAAGCGATTTCGGCAATAAAATTTAAAACGCGTGTAAAACATAAACCAAACGATGAAATTGGTTATTTCTTCATGTATAATGATCAACTCGATACTCCCTAGCCCCCAACAGCCTTTTTTTTCATAACACTTTAACCAGAGTGACGGGAGAGCGGCATTTCAGAAAACGTGCTTATCTCGGCGAGAAAAAGCGATTTCGGCAATAAAATTTAAAACGCGTGTAAAACATAAACCAAACGATGAAATTGGTTATTTCTTCATGTATAATGATCAACTCGATACTCCCTAGCCCCCAACAGCCTTTTTTTTCATAACACTTTAACCAGAGTGACGGGAGAGCGGCATTTCAGAAAACGTGCTTATCTCGGCGAGAAAAAGCGATTTCGGCAATAAAATTTAAAACGCGTGTAAAACATAAACCAAACGATGAAATTGGTTATTTCTTCATGTATAATGATCAACTCGATACTCCCTAGCCCCCAACAGCCTTTTTTTTTCATAACACTTTAACCAGAGTGACGGGAGAGCGGCATTTCAGAAAACGTGCTTATCTCGGCGAGAAAAAGCGATTTCGGCAATACAATTTAAAACGCGTGTAAAACATAAACCAAACGATGAAATTGGTTATTTCTTCATGTATAATGATCAACTCGATACTCCCTAGCCCCCAACAGCCTTTTTTTTCATAACACTTTAACCAGAGTGACGGGAGAGCGGCATTTCAGAAAACGTGCTTATCTCGGCGAGAAAAAGCGATTTCGGCAATAAAATTTAAAACGCGTGTAAAACATAAACCAAACGATGAAATTGGTTATTTCTTCATGTATAATGATCAACTCGATACTCCCTAGCCCCCAACAGCCTTTTTTTTCATAACACTTTAACCAGAGTGACGGGAGAGCGGCATTTCAGAAAACGTGCTTATCTCGGCGAGAAAAAGCGATTTCGGCAATAAAATTTAAAACGCGTGTAAAACATAAACCAAACGATGAAATTGGTTATTTCTTCATGTATAATGATCAACTCGATACTCCCTAGCCCCCAACAGCCTTTTTTTTCATAACACTTTAACCAGAGTGACGGGAGAGCGGCATTTCAGAAAACGTGCTTATCTCGGCGAGAAAAAGCGATTTCGGCAATAAAATTTAAAACGCGTGTAAAACATAAACCAAACGATGAAATTGGTTATTTCTTCATGTATAATGATCAACTCGATACTCCCTAGCCCCCAACAGCCTTTTTTTTTCATAACACTTTAACCAGAGTGACGGGAGAGCGGCATTTCAGAAAACGTGCTTATCTCGGCGAGAAAAAGCGATTTCGGCAATACAATTTAAAACGCGTGTAAAACATAAACCAAACGATGAAATTGGTTATTTCTTCATGTATAATGATCAACTCGATACTCCCTAGCCCCCAACAGCCTTTTTTTTCATAACACTTTAACCAGAGTGACGGGAGAGCGGCATTTCAGAAAACGTGCTTATCTCGGCGAGAAAAAGCGATTTCGGCAATAAAATTTAAAACGCGTGTAAAACATAAACCAAACGATGAAATTGGTTATTTCTTCATGTATAATGATCAACTCGATACTCCCTAGCCCCCAACAGCCTTTTTTTTCATAACACTTTAACCAGAGTGACGGGAGAGCGGCATTTCAGAAAACGTGCTTATCTCGGCGAGAAAAAGCGATTTCGGCAATAAAATTTAAAACGCGTGTAAAACATAAACCAAACGATGAAATTGGTTATTTCTTCATGTATAATGATCAACTCGAGTCGAGCTCCAGGGAGAGAGGCTGATTTTTCGCTTTTTGAGGCCGACCGACGAACCGGCGCGGGGCGGACTCAAAAGCCCGCAGAGCCGTAGGCACTTAGAAAAGTTTCGCCTTTGGCTGTGAGCTCCAGGGGGAGAGGCTGGTTTTGCGTTATTTTAGGCCGGCTGGAGAACCGGCGCGGGTCGGACGCACAATCCCCGCAGAGCCGTGGGCACTTAGAAAATTTTTGCCAAGTTGGCTCTGAGCGCCTGGTACCTAATATGGAAGTATAGAGGCCGACTTTCGGGCAAGATCACGCCGCGTTAGGCTTCCAGGACCCCGGCTAAGCAATTTTACCGGGCCGCCCGGTTCTTTTTTTGAACCAGCCCGGTTCTTTTTACACTTCCAGCTGGAGCTCAGCAGCGGCTTTTTGCGCAAGATCACGCCGGGTTAGGCTTCCAGGACCTCGGCTAAGCAATTCTACCGGGCCGCCCGGTTCTTTTTTTGAACCAGCCCGGTTCTTTTTACACTTCCAGCTGGAGCTCACGAGCGGCTTTTTGGACAAGATCACGCCGTGTTAGGCTTCCAGAGCCCCGGCTAAGCAATTTTACCGGCCCGCCCGGTTCTTTTTTTTAACCAGCCCGGTTCTTTTTACACTTCCAGCTGGAGCTCAGCAGCGGGTTTTTGGACAAGATCACGCCGTG
The DNA here is from genome assembly GCF_054491065.1 of Syngnathus leptorhynchus. Lineage (NCBI taxonomy): Eukaryota > Metazoa > Chordata > Actinopteri > Syngnathiformes > Syngnathidae > Syngnathus > Syngnathus leptorhynchus. The sequence continues at coordinate 9,332 of NW_028232220.1, read as the reverse complement.
TTAGGCTTCCAGAGCCCCGGCTAAGCAATTTTACAGGGTCGCCCGGTTCTTTTTTTTAACCAGCCCGGTTTTTTTTACACTTCCAGCTGGAGCTCAGCAGCGGCTTTTTGCACAGTATCACGCCGGGTTAGGCTTCCAGAGCCCCGGCTAAGCAATTTTACCGGGCCGCCCGGTTCTTTTTTTTAACCAGCCCGGTTCTTTTTACACTTCCAGCTGGAGCTCAGCAGCGGCTTTTTGGACAAGATCACGCCGTGTTAGGCTTCCAGAGCCCCGGCTAAGCAATTTTACCGGGTCGCCCGGTTCTTTTTTTTAACCAGCCCGGTTCTTTTTACACTTCCAGCTGGAGCTCAGCAGCGGCTTTTTGGACAAGATCACGCCGTGTTAGGCTTCCAGAGCCCCGGCTAAGCAATTTTACCGGGTCGCCCGGTTCTTTTTTTAACCAGCCCGGTTCTTTTTACACTTCCAGCTGGAGCTCAGCATCGTGTAAACCATAAACCAAACGATGAAATTGGTTATTTCTTCATGTATAATGATCAACTCGATACTCCCTAGCCCCCAACAGCCTTTTTTTTCATAACACTTTAACCAGAGTGACGGGAGAGCGGCATTTCAGAAAACGTGCTTATCTCGGCGAGAAAAAGCGATTTCGGCAATAAAATTTAAAACGCGTGTAAAACATAAACCAAACGATGAAATTGGTTATTTCTTCATGTATAATGATCAACTCGATACTCCCTAGCCCCCAACAGCCTTTTTTTTCATAACACTTTAACCAGAGTGACGGGAGAGCGGCATTTCAGAAAACGTGCTTATCTCGGCGAGAAAAAGCGATTTCGGCAATAAAATTTAAAACGCGTGTAAAACATAAACCAAACGATGAAATTGGTTATTTCTTCATGTATAATGATCAACTCGATACTCCCTAGCCCCCAACAGCCTTTTTTTTCATAACACTTTAACCAGAGTGACGGGAGAGCGGCATTTCAGAAAACGTGCTTATCTCGGCGAGAAAAAGCGATTTCGGCAATAAAATTTAAAACGCGTGTAAAACATAAACCAAACGATGAAATTGGTTATTTCTTCATGTATAATGATCAACTCGATACTCCCTAGCCCCCAACAGCCTTTTTTTTCATAACACTTTAACCAGAGTGACGGGAGAGCGGCATTTCAGAAAACGTGCTTATCTCGGCGAGAAAAAGCGATTTCGGCAATAAAATTTAAAACGCGTGTAAAACATAAACCAAACGATGAAATTGGTTATTTCTTCATGTATAATGATCAACTCGATACTCCCTAGCCCCCAACAGCCTTTTTTTTCATAACACTTTAACCAGAGTGACGGGAGAGCGGCATTTCAGAAAACGTGCTTATCTCGGCGAGAAAAAGCGATTTCGGCAATAAAATTTAAAACGCGTGTAAAACATAAACCAAACGATGAAATTGGTTATTTCTTCATGTATAATGATCAACTCGATACTCCCTAGCCCCCAACAGCCTTTTTTTTCATAACACTTTAACCAGAGTGACGGGAGAGCGGCATTTAAAACGTGCTTATCTCGGCGAGAAAAAGCGATTTCGGCAATAAAATTTAAAACGCGTGTAAAACATAAACCAAACGATGAAATTGGTTATTTCTTCATGTATAATGATCAACTCGATACTCCCTAGCCCCCAACAGCCTTTTTTTTCATAACACTTTAACCAGAGTGACGGGAGAGCGGCATTTCAGAAAACGTGCTTATCTCGGCGAGAAAAAGCGATTTCGGCAATAAAATTTAAAACGCGTGTAAAACATAAACCAAACGATGAAATTGGTTATTTCTTCATGTATAATGATCAACTCGATACTCCCTAGCCCCCAACAGCCTTTTTTTTCATAACACTTTAACCAGAGTGACGGGAGAGCGGCATTTCAGAAAACGTGCTTATCTCGGCGAGAAAAAGCGATTTCGGCAATAAAATTTAAAACGCGTGTAAAACATAAACCAAACGATGAAATTGGTTATTTCTTCATGTATAATGATCAACTCGATACTCCCTAGCCCCCAACAGCCTTTTTTTTCATAACACTTTAACCAGAGTGACGGGAGAGCGGCATTTCAGAAAACGTGCTTATCTCGGCGAGAAAAAGCGATTTCGGCAATAAAATTTAAAACGCGTGTAAAACATAAACCAAACGATGAAATTGGTTATTTCTTCATGTATAATGATCAACTCGATACTCCCTAGCCCCCAACAGCCTTTTTTTTCATAACACTTTAACCAGAGTGACGGGAGAGCGGCATTTCAGAAAACGTGCTTATCTCGGCGAGAAAAAGCGATTTCGGCAATAAAATTTAAAACGCGTGTAAAACATAAACCAAACGATGAAATTGGTTATTTCTTCATGTATAATGATCAACTCGATACTCCCTAGCCCCCAACAGCCTTTTTTTTCATGACACTTTAACCAGAGTGACGGGAGAGCGGCATTTCAGAAAACGTGCTTATCTCGGCGAGAAAAAGCGATTTCGGCAATAAAATTTAAAACGCGTGTAAAACATAAACCAAACGATGAAATTGGTTATTTCTTCATGTATAATGATCAACTCGATACTCCCTAGCCCCCAACAGCCTTTTTTTTCATAACACTTTAACCAGAGTGACGGGAGAGCGGCATTTCAGAAAACGTGCTTATCTCGGCGAGAAAAAGCGATTTTGGCAATAAAATTTAAAACGCGTGTAAAACATAAACCAAACGATGAAATTGGTTATTTCTTCTTGTATAATGATCAACTCGATACTCCCTAGCCCCCAACAGCCTTTTTTTTCATAACACTTTAACCAGAGTGACGGGAGAGCGGCATTTCAGAAAACGTGCTTATCTCGGCGAGAAAAAGCGATTTCGGCAATAAAATTTAAAACGCGTGTAAAACATAAACCAAACGATGAAATTGGTTATTTCTTCATGTATAATGATCAACTCGATACTCCCTAGCCCCCAACAGCCTTTTTTTTCACAACACTTTAACCAGAGTGACGGGAGAGCGGCATTTCAGAAAACGTGCTTATCTCGGCGAGAAAAAGCGATTTCGGCAATAAAATTTAAAACGCGTGTAAAACATAAACCAAACGATGAAATTGGTTATTTCTTCATGTATAATGATCAACTCGATACTCCCTAGCCCCCAAAAGCCTTTTTTTTCATAACACTTTAACCAGAGTGTTGGGAGAGCGGCATTTCAGAAAACGTGCTTATCTCGGCGAGAAAAAGCGATTTCGGCAATAAAATTTAAAACGCGTGTAAAACATAAACCAAACGATGAAATTGGTTATTTCTTCATGTATAATGATCAACTCGATACTCCCTAGCCCCCAACAGCCTTTTTTTTCATAACACTTTAACCAGAGTGACGGGAGAGCGGCATTTCAGAAAACGTGCTTATCTCGGCGAGAAAAAGCGATTTCGGCAATAAAATTTAAAACACGTGTAAAACATAAACCAAACGATGAAATTGGTTATTTCTTCATGTATAATGATCAACTCGATACTCCCTAGCCCCCAACAGCCTTTTTTTTCATAACACTTTAACCAGAGTGACGGGAGAGCGGCATTTCAGAAAACGTGCTTATCTCGGCGAGAAAAAGCGATTTCGGCAATAAAATTTAAAACGCGTGTAAAACATAAACCAAACGATGAAATTGGTTATTTCTTCATGTATAATGATCAACTCGATACTCCCTAGCCTCCAACAGCCTTTTTTTTCATAACACTTTAACCAGAGTGACGGGAGAGCGGCATTTCAGAAAACGTGCTTATCTCGGCGAGAAAAAGTGATTTCGGCAATGATATTTAAAACGCGTGTAAAACATAAACCAAACGATGAAATTGGTTATTTCTTCATGTATAATGATCAACTCGATACTCCCTAGCTCCCAACAGCCTTTTTTTTCATAACACTTTAACCAGAGTGACGGGAGAGCGGCATTTCAGAAAACGTGCTTATCTCGGCGAGAAAAAGCGATTTCGGCAATAAAATTTAAAACGCGTGTAAAACATAAACCAAACGATGAAATTGGTTATTTCTTCATGTATAATGATCAACTCGATACTCCCTAGCCCCCAACAGCCTTTTTTTTCATAACACTTTATCCAGAGTGACGGGAGAGCGGCATTTCAGAAAACGTGCTTATCTCGGCGAGAAAAAGCGATTTCGGCAATAAAATTTAAAACGCGTGTAAAACATAAACCAAACGATGAAATTGGTTATTTCTTCATGTATAATGATCAACTCGATACTCCCTAGCCCCCAACAGCCTTTTTTTTCATAACACTTTAACCAGAGTGACGGGAGAGCGGCATTTCAGAAAACGTGCTTATCTCGGCGAGAAAAAGCGATTTCGGCAATAAAATTTAAAACGCGTGTAAAACATAAACCAAACGATGAAATTGGTTATTTCTTCATGTATAATGATCAACTCGATACTCCCTAGCCCCCAACAGCCTTTTTTTTCATAACACTTTAACCAGAGTGACGGGAGAGCGGCATTTCAGAAAACGTGCTTATCTCGGCGAGAAAAAGCGATTTCGGCAATAAAATTTAAAACGCGTGTAAAACATAAACCAAACGATGAAATTGGTTATTTCTTCATGTATAATGATCAACTCGATACTCCCTAGCCCCCAACAGCCTTTTTTTTCATAACACTTTAACCAGAGTGACGGGAGAGCGGCATTTCAGAAAACGTGCTTATCTCGGCGAGAAAAAGCGATTTCGGCAATAAAATTTAAAACGCGTGTAAAACATAAACCAAACGATGAAATTGGTTATTTCTTCATGTATAATGATCAACTCGATACTCCCTAGCCCCCAACAGCCTTTTTTTTCATAACACTTTAACCAGAGTGACGGGAGAGCGGCATTTCAGAAAACGTGCTTATCTCGGCGAGAAAAAGCGATTTCGGCAATAAAATTTAAAACGCGTGTAAAACATAAACCAAACGATGAAATTGGTTATTTCTTCATGTATAATGATCAACTCGATACTCCCTAGCCCCCAACAGCCTTTTTTTTCATAACACTTTAACCAGAGTGACGGGAGAGCGGCATTTCAGAAAACGTGCTTATCTCGGCGAGAAAAAGCGATTTCGGCAATAAAATTTAAAACGCGTGTAAAACATAAACCAAACGATGAAATTGGTTATTTCTTCATGTATAATGATCAACTCGATACTCCCTAGCCCCCAACAGCCTTTTTTTTCATAACACTTTAACCAGAGTGACGGGAGAGCGGCATTTCAGAAAACGTGCTTATCTCGGCGAGAAAAAGCGATTTCGGCAATAAAATTTAAAACGCGTGTAAAACATAAACCAAACGATGAAATTGGTTATTTCTTCATGTATAATGATCAACTCGATACTCCCTAGCCCCCAACAGCCTTTTTTTTTCATAACACTTTAACCAGAGTGACGGGAGAGCGGCATTTCAGAAAACGTGCTTATCTCGGCGAGAAAAAGCGATTTCGGCAATAAAATTTAAAACGCGTGTAAAACATAAACCAAACGATGAAATTGGTTATTTCTTCATGTATAATGATCAACTCGATACTCCCTAGCCCCCAACAGCCTTTTTTTTCATAACACTTTAACCAGAGTGACGGGAGAGCGGCATTTCAGAAAACGTGCTTATCTCGGCGAGAAAAAGCGATTTCGGCAATAAAATTTAAAACGCGTGTAAAACATAAACCAAACGATGAAATTGGTTATTTCTTCATGTATAATGATCAACTCGATACTCCCTAGCCCCCAACAGCCTTTTTTTTCATAACACTTTAACCAGAGTGACGGGAGAGCGGCATTTCAGAAAACGTGCTTATCTCGGCGAGAAAAAGCGATTTCGGCAATAACATTTAAAACGCGTGTAAAACATAAACCAAACGATGAAATTGGTTATTTCTTCATGTATAATGATCAACTCGATACTCCCTAGCCCCCAACAGCCTTTTTTTTCATAACACTTTAACCAGAGTGACGGGAGAGCGGCATTTCAGAAAACGTGCTTATCTCGGCGAGAAAAAGCGATTTCGGCAATAAAATTTAAAACGCGTGTAAAACATAAACCAAACGATGAAATTGGTTATTTCTTCATGTATAATGATCAACTCGATACTCCCTAGCCCCCAACAGCCTTTTTTTTCATAACACTTTAACCAGAGTGACGGGAGAGCGGCATTTCAGAAAACGTGCTTATCTCGGCGAGAAAAAGCGATTTCGGCAATAAAATTTAAAACGCGTGTAAAACATAAACCAAACGATGAAATTGGTTATTTCTTCATGTATAATGATCAACTCGATACTCCCTAGCCCCCAACAGCCTTTTTTTTCATAACACTTTAACCAGAGTGACGGGAGAGCGGCATTTCAGAAAACGTGCTTATCTCGGCGAGAAAAAGCGATTTCGGCAATAAAATTTAAAACGCGTGTAAAACATAAACCAAACGATGAAATTGGTTATTTCTTCATGTATAATGATCAACTCGATACTCCCTAGCCCCCAACAGCCTTTTTTTTCATAACACTTTAACCAGAGTGACGGGAGAGCGGCATTTCAGAAAACGTGCTTATCTCGGCGAGAAAAAGCGATTTCGGCAATAAAATTTAAAACGCGTGTAAAACATAAACCAAACGATGAAATTGGTTATTTCTTCATGTATAATGATCAACTCGATACTCCCTAGCCCCCAACAGCCTTTTTTTTCATAACACTTTAACCAGAGTGACGGGAGAGCGGCATTTCAGAAAACGTGCTTATCTCGGCGAGAAAAAGCGATTTCGGCAATAAAATTTAAAACGCGTGTAAAACATAAACCAAACGATGAAATTGGTTATTTCTTCATGTATAATGATCAACTCGATACTCCCTAGCCCCCAACAGCCTTTTTTTTCATAACACTTTAACCAGAGTGACGGGAGAGCGGCATTTCAGAAAACGTGCTTATCTCGGCGAGAAAAAGCGATTTCGGCAATAAAATTTAAAACGCGTGTAAAACATAAACCAAACGATGAAATTGGTTATTTCTTCATGTATAATGATCAACTCGATACTCCCTAGCCCCCAACAGCCTTTTTTTTCATAACACTTTAACCAGAGTGACGGGAGAGCGGCATTTCAGAAAACGTGCTTATCTCGGCGAGAAAAAGCGATTTCGGCAATAAAATTTAAAACGCGTGTAAAACATAAACCAAACGATGAAATTGGTTATTTCTTCATGTATAATGATCAACTCGATACTCCCTAGCCCCCAACAGCCTTTTTTTTCATAACACTTTAACCAGAGTGACGGGAGAGCGGCATTTCAGAAAACGTGCTTATCTCGGCGAGAAAAAGCGATTTCGGCAATAAAATTTAAAACGCGTGTAAAACATAAACCAAACGATGAAATTGGTTATTTCTTCATGTATAATGATCAACTCGATACTCCCTAGCCCCCAACAGCCTTTTTTTTCATAACACTTTAACCAGAGTGACGGGAGAGCGGCATTTCAGAAAACGTGCTTATCTCGGCGAGAAAAAGCGATTTCGGCAATAAAATTTAAAACGCGTGTAAAACATAACCAAACAATGAAATTGGTTATTTCTTCATGTATAATGATCAACTCGATACTCCCTAGCCCCCAACAGCCTTTTTTTTCATAACACTTTAACCAGAGTGACGGGAGAGCGGCATTTCAGAAAACGTGCTTATCTCGGCGAGAAAAAGCGATTTCGGCAATAACATTTAAAACGCGTGTAAAACATAAACCAAACGATGAAATTGGTTATTTCTTCATGTATAATGATCAACTCGATACTCCCTAGCCCCCAACAGCCTTTTTTTTCATAACACTTTAACCAGAGTGACGGGAGAGCGGCATTTCAGAAAACGTGCTTATCTCGGCGAGAAAAAGCGATTTCGGCAATAAAATTTAAAACACGTGTAAAACATAAACCAAACGATGAAATTGGTTATTTCTTCATGTATAATGATCAACTCGATACTCCCTAGCCCCCAACAGCCTTTTTTTTCATAACACTTTAACCAGAGTGACGGGAGAGCGGCATTTCAGAAAACGTGCTTATCTGGGCGAGAAAAAGCGATTTCGGCAATAAAATTTAAAACGCGTGTAAAACATAAACCAAACGATGAAATTGGTTATTTCTTCATGTATAATGATCAACTCGATACTCCCTAGCCCCCAACAGCCTTTTTTTTCATAACACTTTAACCAGAGTGACGGGAGAGCGGCATTTCAGAAAACGTGCTTATCTCGGCGAGAAAAAGCGATTTCGGCAATAAAATTTAAAACGCGTGTAAAACATAAACCAAACGATGAAATTGGTTATTTCTTCATGTATAATGATCAACTCGATACTCCCTAGCCCCCAACAGCCTTTTTTTTCATAACACTTTAACCAGAGTGACGGGAGAGCGGCATTTCAGAAAACGTGCTTATCTCGGCGAGAAAAAGCGATTTCGGCAATAAAATTTAAAACGCGTGTAAAACATAAACCAAACGATGAAATTGGTTATTTCTTCATGTATAATGATCAACTCGATACTCCCTAGCCCCCAACAGCCTTTTTTTTCATAACACTTTAACCAGAGTGACGGGAGAGCGGCATTTCAGAAAACGTGCTTATCTCGGCGAGAAAAAGCGATTTCGGCAATAAAATTTAAAACGCGTGTAAAACATAAACCAAACGATGAAATTGGTTATTTCTTCATGTATAATGATCAACTCGATACTCCCTAGCCCCCAACAGCCTTTTTTTTCATAACACTTTAACCAGAGTGACGGGAGAGCGGCATTTCAGAAAACGTGCTTATCTCGGCGAGAAAAAGCGATTTCGGCAATAAAATTTAAAACGCGTGTAAAACATAAACCAAACGATGAAATTGGTTATTTCTTCATGTATAATGATCAACTCGATACTCCCTAGCCCCCAACAGCCTTTTTTTTCATAACACTTTAACCAGAGTGACGGGAGAGCGGCATTTCAGAAAACGTGCTTATCTCGAGCGAGAAAAAGCGATTTCGGCAATAAAATTTAAAACGCGTGTAAAACATAAACCAAACGATGAAATTGGTTATTTCTTCATGTATAATGATCAACTCGATACTCCCTAGCCCCCAACAGCCTTTTTTTTCATAACACTTTAACCAGAGTGACGGGAGAGCGGCATTTCAGAAAACGTGCTTATCTCGGCGAGAAAAAGCGATTTCGGCAATAAAATTTAAAACGCGTGTAAAACATAAACCAAACGATGAAATTGGTTATTTCTTCATGTATAATGATCAACTCGATAC
>NW_028232219.1:0-88832 GCF_054491065.1 Syngnathus leptorhynchus | reverse complement strand
AAAACGTGCTTATCTCGGCGAGAAAAAGCGATTTCGGCAATAAAATTTAAAACGCGTGTAAAACATAAACCAAACGATGAAATTGGTTATTTCTTCATGTATAATGATCAACTCGATACTCCCTAGCCCCCAACAGCCTTTTTTTTCATAACACTTTAACCAGAGTGACGGGAGAGCGGCATTTCAGAAAACGTGCTTATCTCGGCGAGAAAAAGCGATTTCGGCAATAAAATTTAAAACGCGTGTAAAACATAAACCAAACGATGAAATTGGTTATTTCCTCATGTATAATGATCAACTCGATACTCCCTAGCCCCCAACAGCCTTTTTTTTCATAACACTTTAACCAGAGTGACGGGAGAGCGGCATTTCAGAAAACGTGCTTATCTCGGCGAGAAAAAGCGATTTCGGCAATAAAATTTAAAACGCGTGTAAAACATAAACCAAACGATGAAATTGGTTATTTCTTCATGTATAATGATCAACTCGAGTCGAGCTCCAGGGAGAGAGGCTGATTTTTCGCTTTTTGAGGCCGACCGACGAACCGGCGAGGGGCGGACTCAAAAGCTCGCAGAGCCGTAGGCACTTAGAACTAAGTTTCGCCTTTGGCTGTGAGCTCCAGGGGGAGAGGCTGGTTTTGCGTTATTTCAGGCCGGCTGGAGAACCGGCGCGGGTCGGACGCACAATCCCCGCAGAGCCGTGGGCACTTAGAAAATTTTCGCCAAGTCGGCTCTGAGCGCCTGGTACCTAATATGGATGTATAGAGGCCGACTTTCGGGCAAGATCACGCCGCGTTAGGCTTCCAGGACCCCGGCTAAGCAATTTTACCGGGCCGCCCGGTTCTTTTTTTGAACCAGCCCGGTTCTTTTTACACTTCCAGCTGGAGCTCAGCAGCGGCTTTTGGCGCAAGATCACGCCGGGTTAGGCTTCCAGGACCTCGGCTAAGCAATTCTACCGGGCCGCCCGGTTCTTTTTTTGAACCAGCCCGGTTCTTTTTACACTTCCAGCTGGAGCTCAGCAGCGGCTTTTGGCGCAAGATCACGCCGGGTTAGGCTTCCAGGACCTCGGCTAAGCAATTCTACCGGGCCGCCCGGTTCTTTTTTTGAACCAGCCCGGTTCTTTTTACACTTCCAGCTGGAGCTCACGAGCGGCTTTTGGGACAAGATCACGCCGTGTTAGGCTTCCAGAGCCCCGGCTAAGCAATTTTACCGGCCCGCCCGGTTCTTTTTTTTTTTAACCAGCCCGGTTCTTTTTACACTTCCAGCTGGAGCTCAGCAGCGGCTTTTTGGACAATATCACGCCGGGTTAGGCTTCCAGGACCCCGGCTAAGCAATTTTACCGGGCCGCCCGGTTCTTTTTTTTAACCAGCCCGGTTCTTTTTACACTTCCAGCTGGAGCTCACGAGCGGCTTTTTGGACAAGATCACGCCTGGTTAGGCTTCCAGAGCCCCGGCTAAGCAATTTTAACGGGCCGCCCGGTTCTTTTTTTTAACCAGCCCGGTTCTTTTTACACTTCCAGCTGGAGCTCAGCAGCGGCTTTTTGGACAAGATCACGCCGGGTTAGGCTTCCAGAGCCCCGGCAAAGCAATTTTACCGGGTCGCCCGGTTCTTTTTTTTAACCAGCCCGGTTCTTTTTACACTTCCAGCTGGAGCTCAGCAGCGGCTTTTTGCACAGTATCACGCCGGGTTAGGCTTCCAGGACCCCGGCTAGGCAATTTTACCGGGCCGCCCGGTTCTTTTTTTTAACCAGCCCGGTTCTTTTTACACTTCCAGCTGGAGCTCAGCAGCGGCTTTTTGGACAAGATCACGCCGTGTTAGGCTTCCAGAGCCCCGGCTAAGCAATTTTACCAGGTCGCCCGGTTCTTTTTTTTAACCAGCCCGGTTCTTTTTACACTTCCAGCTGTAGCTCAGCAGCGGCTTTTTGGACAAGATCACGCCGTGTTAGGCTTCCAGAGCCCCGGCTAAGCAATTTTACCGGGTCGCCCGGTTCTTTTTTTAACCAGCCCGGTTCTTTTTACACATCCAGCTTGAGCTCAGCAGCGTGTAAAACATAAACCAAACGATGAAATTGGTTATTTCTTCATGTATAATGATCAACTCGATACTCCCTAGCCCCCAACAGCCTTTTTTTTTCATAACACTTTAACCAGAGTGACGGGAGAGCGGCATTTCAGAAAACGTGCTTATCTCGGCGAGAAAAAGCGATTTCGGCAATAAAATTTAAAACGCGTGTAAAACATAAACCAAACGATGAAATTGGTTATTTCTTCATGTATAATGATCAACTCGATACTCCCTAGCCCCCAACAGCCTTTTTTTTCATAACACTTTAACCAGAGTGACGGGAGAGCGGCATTTCAGAAAACGTGCTTATCTCGGCGAGAAAAAGCGATTTCGGCAATAAAATTTAAAACGCGTGTAAAACATAAACCAAACGATGAAATTGGTTATTTCTTCATGTATAATGATCAACTCGATACTCCCTAGCCCCCAACAGCCTTTTTTTTCATAACACTTTAACCAGAGTGACGGGAGAGCGGCATTTCAGAAAACGTGCTTATCTCGGCGAGAAAAAGCGATTTCGGCAATAAAATTTAAAACGCGTGTAAAACATAAACCAAACGATGAAATTGGTTATTTCTTCATGTATAATGATCAACTCGATACTCCCTAGCCCCCAACAGCCTTTTTTTTTCATAACACTTTAACCAGAGTGACGGGAGAGCGGCATTTCAGAAAACGTGCTTATCTCGGCGAGAAAAAGCGATTTCGGCAATAAAATTTAAAACGCGTGTAAAACATAAACCAAACGATGAAATTGGTTATTTCTTCATGTATAATGATCAACTCGATACTCCCTAGCCCCCAACAGCCTTTTTTTTCATAACACTTTAACCAGAGTGACGGGAGAGCGGCATTTCAGAAAACGTGCTTATCTCGGCGAGAAAAAGCGATTTCGGCAATAAAATTTAAAACGCGTGTAAAACATAAACCAAACGATGAAATTGGTTATTTCTTCATGTATAATGATCAACTCGATACTCCCTAGCCCCCAACAGCCTTTTTTTTCATAACACTTTAACCAGAGTGACGGGAGAGCGGCATTTCAGAAAACGTGCTTATCTCGGCGAGAAAAAGCGATTTCGGCAATAAAATTTAAAACGCGTGTAAAACATAAACCAAACGATGAAATTGGTTATTTCTTCATGTATAATGATCAACTCGATACTCCCTAGCCCCCAACAGCCTTTTTTTTCATAACACTTTAACCAGAGTGACGGGAGAGCGGCATTTCAGAAAACGTGCTTATCTCGGCGAGAAAAAGCGATTTCGGCAATAAAATTTAAAACGCGTGTAAAACATAAACCAAACGATGAAATTGGTTATTTCTTCATGTATAATGATCAACTCGATACTCCCTAGCCCCCAACAGCCTTTTTTTTCATAACACTTTAACCAGAGTGACGGGAGAGCGGCATTTCAGAAAACGTGCTTATCTCGGCGAGAAAAAGCGATTTCGGCAATAAAATTTAAAACGCGTGTAAAACATAAACCAAACGATGAAATTGGTTATTTCTTCATGTATAATGATCAACTCGATACTCCCTAGCCCCCAACAGCCTTTTTTTTCATAACACTTTAACCAGAGTGACGGGAGAGCGGCATTTCTGAAAACGTGCTTATCTCGGCGAGAAAAAGCGATTTCGGCAATAAAATTTAAAACGCGTGTAAAACATAAACCAAACGATGAAATTGGTTATTTCTTCATGTATAATGATCAACTCGATACTCCCTAGCCCCCAACAGCCTTTTTTTTCATAACACTTTAACCAGAGTGACGGGAGAGCGGCATTTCAGAAAACGTGCTTATCTCGGCGAGAAAAAGCGATTTCGGCAATAAAATCTAAAACGCGTGTAAAACATAAACCAAACGATGAAATTGGTAATTTCTTCATGTATAATGATCAACTCGATACTCCCTAGCCCCCAACAGCCTTTTTTTTCATAACACTTTAACCAGAGTGACGGGAGAGCGGCATTTCAGAAAACGTGCTTATCTCGGCGAGAAAAAGCGATTTCGGCAATAAAATTTAAAACGCGTGTAAAACATAAACCAAACGATGAAATTGGTTATTTCTTCATGTATAATGATCAACTCGATACTCCCTAGCCCCCAACAGCCTTTTTTTTCATAACACTTTAACCAGAGTGACGGGAGAGCGGCATTTCAGAAAACGTGCTTATCTCGGCGAGAAAAAGCGATTTCGGCAATAAAATTTAAAACGCGTGTAAAACATAAACCAAACGATGAAATTGGTTATTTCTTCATGTATAATGATCAACTCGATACTCCCTAGCCCCCAACAGCCTTTTTTTTCATAACACTTTAACCAGAGTGACGGGAGAGCAGCATTTCAGAAAACGTGCTTATCTCGGCGAGAAAAAGCGATTTCGGCAATAAAATTTAAAACGCGTGTAAAACATAAACCAAACGATGAAATTGGTAATTTCTTCATGTATAATGATCAACTCGATACTCCCTAGCCCCCAACAGCCTTTTTTTTCATAACACTTTAACCAGAGTGACGGGAGAGCGGCATTTCAGAAAACGTGCTTATCTCGGCGAGAAAAAGCGATTTCGGCAATAAAATTTAAAACGCGTGTAAAACATAAACCAAACGATGAAATTGGTTATTTCTTCATGTATAATGATCAACTCAATACTCCCTAGCCCCCAACAGCCTTTTTTTTCATAACACTTTAACCAGAGTGACGGGAGAGCGGCATTTCAGAAAACGTGCTTATCTCGGCGAGAAAAAGCGATTTCGGCAATAAAATTTAAAACGCGTGTAAAACATAAACCAAACGATGAAATTGGTTATTTCTTCATGTATAATGATCAACTCGATACTCCCTAGCCCCCAACAGCCTTTTTTTTCATAACACTTTAACCAGAGTGACGGGAGAGCGGCATTTCAGAAAACGTGCTTATCTCGGCGAGAAAAAGCGATTTCGGCAATAAAATTTAAAACGCGTGTAAAACATAAACCAAACGATGAAATTGGTTATTTCTTCATGTATAATGATCAACTCGATACTCCCTAGCCCCCAACAGCCTTTTTTTTCATAACACTTTAACCAGAGTGACGGGAGAGCGGCATTTCAGAAAACGTGCTTATCTCGGCGAGAAAAAGCGATTTTGGCAATAAAATTTAAAACGCGTGTAAAACATAAACCAAACGATGAAATTGGTTATTTCTTCATGTATAATGATCAACTCGATACTCCCTAGCCCCCAACAGCCTTTTTTTTCATAACACTTTAACCAGAGTGACGGGAGAGCGGCATTTCAGAAAACGTGCTTATCTCGGCGAGAAAAAGCGATTTCGGCAATAAAATTTAAAACGCGTGTAAAACATAAACCAAACGATGAAATTGGTTATTTCTTCATGTATAATGATCAACTCGATACTCCCTAGCCCCCAACAGACTTTTTTTTCATAACACTTTAACCAGAGTGACGGGAGAGCGGCATTTCAGAAAAACGTGCTTATCTCGGCGAGAAAAAGCGATTTCGGCAATAAAATTTAAAACGCGTGTAAAACATAAACCAAACGATGAAATTGGTTATTTCTTCATGTATAATGATCAACTCGATACTCCCTAGCCCCCAACAGCCTTTTTTTTCATAACACTTTAACCAGAGTGACGGGAGAGCGGCATTTCAGAAAACGTGCTTATCTCGGCGAGAAAAAGCGATTTCGTCAATAAAATTTAAAACGCGTGTAAAACATAAACCAAACGATGAAATTGGTTATTTCTTCATGTATAATGATCAACTCGATACTCCCTAGCCCCCAACAGCCTTTTTTTTCATAACACTTTAACCAGAGTGACGGGAGAGCGGCATTTCAGAAAACGTGCTTATCTCGGCGAGAAAAAGCGATTTCGGCAATAAAATTTAAAACCCGTGTAAAACATAAACCAAACGATGAAATTGGTTATTTCTTCATGTATAATGATCAACTCGATACTCCCTAGCCCCCAACAGCCTTTTTTTTCATAACACTTTAACCAGAGTGACGGGAGAGCGGCATTTCAGAAAACGTCCTTATCTCGGCGAGAAAAAGCGATTTCGGCAATAAAATTTAAAACGCGTGTAAAATATAAACCAAACGATGAAATTGGTTATTTCTTCATATATAATGATCAACTCGATACTCCCTAGCCCCCAACAGCCTTTTTTTTCATAACACTTTAACCAGAGTGACGGGAGAGCGGCATTTCAGAAAACGTGCTTATCTCGGCGAGAAAAAGCGATTTCGGCAATAAAATTTAAAACGCGTGTAAAACATAAACCAAACGATGAAATTGGTTATTTCTTCATGTATAATGATCAACTCGATACTCCCTAGCCCCCAACAGCCTTTTTTTTCATAACACTTTAACCAGAGTGACGGGAGAGCGGCATTTCAGAAAACGTGCTTATCTCGGCGAGAAAAAGCGATTTCGGCAATAAAATTTAAAACGCGTGTAAAACATAAACCAAACGATGAAATTGGTTATTTCTTCATGTATAATGATCAACTCGATACTCCCTAGCCCCCAACAGCCTTTTTTTTTCATAACACTTTAACCAGAGTGACGGGAGAGCGGCATTTCAGAAAACGTGCTTATCTCGGCGAGAAAAAGCGATTTCGGCAATAAAATTTAAAACGCGTGTAAAACATAAACCAAACGATGAAATTGGTTATTTCTTCATGTATAATGATCAACTCGATACTCCCTAGCCCCCAACAGCCTTTTTTTTCATAACACTTTAACCAGAGTGACGGGAGAGCGGCATTTCAGAAAACGTGCTTATCTCGGCGAGAAAAAGCGATTTCGGCAATAAAATTTAAAACGCGTGTAAAACATAAACCAAACGATGAAATTGGTTATTTCTTCATGTATAATGATCAACTCGATACTCCCTAGCCCCCAACCGCCTTTTTTTCATAACACTTTACCCAGAGTGACGGGAGAGCGGCATTTCAGAAAATGTGCTTATCTCGGCGAGAAAAAGCGATTTCGGCAATAAAATTTAAAACCCGTGTAAAACATAAACCAAACGATGAAATTGGTTGTTTCTTCATGTATAATGATCAACTCGATACTCCCTAGCCCCCAACAGCCTTTTTTTTCATAACACTTTAACCAGAGTGACGGGAGAGCGGCATTTCAGAAAACGTGCTTATCTCGGCGAGAAAAAGCGATTTCGGCAATAAAATTTAAAACGCGTGTAAAACATAAACCAAACGATGAAATTGGTTATTTCTTCATGTATAATGATCAACTCGATACTCCCTAGCCCCCAACAGCCTTTTTTTTCATAACACTTTAACCAGAGTGACGGGAGAGCGGCATTTCAGAAAACGTGCTTATCTCGGCGAGAAAAAGCGATTTCGGCAATAAAATTTAAAACCCGTGTAAAACATAAACCAAACAATGAAATTGGTTATTTCTTCATGTATAATGATCAACTCGATACTCCCTAGCCCCCAACAGCCTTTTATTTCATAACACTTTAACCAGAGTGACGGGAGAGCGGCATTTCAGAAAACGTGCTTATCTGGGCGAGAAAAAGCGATTTCGGCAATAAAATTTAAAACGCGTGTAAAACATAAACCAAACGATGAAATTGGTTATTTCTTCATGTATAATGATCAACTCGATACTCCCTAGCCCCCAACAGCCTTTTTTTTCATAACACTTTAACCAGAGTGACGGGAGAGCGGCATTTCAGAAAACGTGCTTATCTCGGCGAGAAAAAGCGATTTCGGCAATAAAATTTAAAACGCGTGTAAAACATAAACCAAACGATAAAATTGGTTATTTCTTCATGTATAATGATCAACTCGATACTCCCTAGCCCCCAACAGCCTTTTTTTTCATAACACTTTAACCAGAGTGACGGGAGAGCGGCATTTCAGAAAACGTGCTTATCTCGGCGAGAAAAAGCGATTTCGGCAATAAAATTTAAAACGCGTGTAAAACATAAACCAAACGATGAAATTGGTTATTTCTTCATGTATAATGATCAACTCGATACTCCCTAGCCCCCAACAGCCTTTTTTTTCATAACACTTTAACCAGAGTGACGGGAGAGCGGCATTTCAGAAAACGTGCTTATCTCGGCGAGAAAAAGCGATTTCGGCAATAAAATTTAAAACGCGTGTAAAACATAAACCAAACGATAAAATTGGTTATTTCTTCATGTATAATGATCAACTCGATACTCCCTAGCCCCCAACAGCCTTTTTTTTCATAACACTTTAACCAGAGTGACGGGAGAGCGGCATTTCAGAAAACGTGCTTATCTCGGCGAGAAAAAGCGATTTCGGCAATAAAATTTAAAACGCGTGTAAAACATAAACCAAACGATGAAATTGGTTATTTCTTCATGTATAATGATCAACTCGATACTCCCTAGCCCCCAACAGCCTTTTTTTTCATAACACTTTAACCAGAGTGACGGGAGAGCGGCATTTCAGAAAACGTGCTTATCTCGGCGAGAAAAAGCGATTTCGGCAATAAAATTTAAAACGCGTGTAAAACATAAACCAAACGATGAAATTGGTTATTTCTTCATGTATAATGATCAACTCGATACTCCCTAGCCCCCAACAGCCTTTTTTTTCATAACACTTTAACCAGAGTGACGGGAGAGCGGCATTTCAGAAAACGTGCTTATCTCGGCGAGAAAAAGCGATTTCGGCAATAAAATTTAAAACGCGTGTAAAACATAAACCAAACGATGAAATTGGTTATTTCTTCATGTATAATGATCAACTCGATACTCCCTAGCCCCCAACAGCCTTTTTTTTCATAACACTTTAACCAGAGTGACGGGAGAGCGGCATTTCAGAAAACGTGCTTATCTCGGCGAGAAAAAGCGATTTCGGCAATAAAATTTAAAACGCGTGTAAAACATAAACCAAACGATGAAATTGGTTATTTCTTCATGTATAATGATCAACTCGAGTCGAGCTCCAGGGAGAGAGGCTGATTTTTCGCTTTTTGAGGCCGACCGACGAACCGGCGAGGGGCGGACTCAAAAGCTCGCAGAGCCGTAGGCACTTAGAACTAAGTTTCGCCTTTGGCTGTGAGCTCCAGGGGGAGAGGCTGGTTTTGCGTTATTTCAGGCCGGCTGGAGAACCGGCGCGGGTCGGACGCACAATCCCCGCAGAGCCGTGGGCACTTAGAAAATTTTCGCCAAGTCGGCTCTGAGCGCCTGGTACCTAATATGGATGTATAGAGGCCGACTTTCGGGCAAGATCACGCCGCGTTAGGCTTCCAGGACCCCGGCTAAGCAATTTTACCGGGCCGCCCGGTTCTTTTTTTGAACCAGCCCGGTTCTTTTTACACTTCCAGCTGGAGCTCAGCAGCGGCTTTTGGCGCAAGATCACGCCGGGTTAGGCTTCCAGGACCTCGGCTAAGCAATTCTACCGGGCCGCCCGGTTCTTTTTTTGAACCAGCCCGGTTCTTTTTACACTTCCAGCTGGAGCTCAGCAGCGGCTTTTGGCGCAAGATCACGCCGGGTTAGGCTTCCAGGACCTCGGCTAAGCAATTCTACCGGGCCGCCCGGTTCTTTTTTTGAACCAGCCCGGTTCTTTTTACACTTCCAGCTGGAGCTCACGAGCGGCTTTTGGGACAAGATCACGCCGTGTTAGGCTTCCAGAGCCCCGGCTAAGCAATTTTACCGGCCCGCCCGGTTCTTTTTTTTTTTAACTAGCCCGGTTCTTTTTACACTTCCAGCTGGAGCTCAGCAGCGGCTTTTTGGACAATATCACGCCGGGTTAGGCTTCCAGGACCCCGGCTAAGCAATTTTACCGGGCCGCCCGGTTCTTTTTTTTAACCAGCCCGGTTCTTTTTACACTTCCAGCTGGAGCTCACGAGCGGCTTTTTGGACAAGATCACGCCTGGTTAGGCTTCCAGAGCCCCGGCTAAGCAATTTTAACGGGCCGCCCGGTTCTTTTTTTTTAACCAGCCCGGTTCTTTTTACACTTCCAGCTGGAGCTCAGCAGCGGCTTTTTGGACAAGATCACGCCGGGTTAGGCTTCCAGAGCCCCGGCTAAGCAATTTTACCGGGTCGCCCGGTTCTTTTTTTTAACCAGCCCGGTTCTTTTTACACTTCCAGCTGGAGCTCAGCAGCGGCTTTTTGCACAGTATCACGCCGGGTTAGGCTTCCAGGACCCCGGCTAGGCAATTTTACCGGGCCGCCCGGTTCTTTTTTTTAACCAGCCCGGTTCTTTTTACACTTCCAGCTGGAGCTCAGCAGCGGCTTTTTGGACAAGATCACGCCGTGTTAGGCTTCCAGAGCCCCGGCTAAGCAATTTTACCAGGTCGCCCGGTTCTTTTTTTTAACCAGCCCGGTTCTTTTTACACTTCCAGCTGTAGCTCAGCAGCGGCTTTTTGGACAAGATCACGCCGTGTTAGGCTTCCAGAGCCCCGGCTAAGCAATTTTACCGGGTCGCCCGGTTCTTTTTTTAACCAGCCCGGTTCTTTTTACACATCCAGCTTGAGCTCAGCAGCGTGTAAAACATAAACCAAACGATGAAATTGGTTATTTCTTCATGTATAATGATCAACTCGATACTCCCTAGCCCCCAACAGCCTTTTTTTTCATAACACTTTAACCAGAGTGACGGGAGAGCGGCATTTCAGAAAACGTGCTTATCTCGGCGAGAAAAAGCGATTTCGGCAATAAAATTTAAAACGCGTGTAAAACATAAACCAAACGATGAAATTGGTTATTTCTTCATGTATAATGATCAACTCGATACTCCCTAGCCCCCAACAGCCTTTTTTTTCATAACACTTTAACCAGAGTGACGGGAGAGCGGCATTTCAGAAAACGTGCTTATCTCGGCGAGAAAAAGCGATTTCGGCAATAAAATTTAAAACGCGTGTAAAACATAAACCAAACGATGAAATTGGTTATTTCTTCATGTATAATGATCAACTCGATACTCCCTAGCCCCCAACAGCCTTTTTTTTCATAACACTTTAACCAGAGTGACGGGAGAGCGGCATTTCAGAAAACGTGCTTATCTCGGCGAGAAAAAGCGATTTCGGCAATAAAATTTAAAACGCGTGTAAAACATAAACCAAACGATGAAATTGGTTATTTCTTCATGTATAATGATCAACTCGATACTCCCTAGCCCCCAACAGCCTTTTTTTTTCATAACACTTTAACCAGAGTGACGGGAGAGCGGCATTTCAGAAAACGTGCTTATCTCGGCGAGAAAAAGCGATTTCGGCAATAAAATTTAAAACGCGTGTAAAACATAAACCAAACGATGAAATTGGTTATTTCTTCATGTATAATGATCAACTCGATACTCCCTAGCCCCCAACAGCCTTTTTTTTCATAACACTTTAACCAGAGTGACGGGAGAGCGGCATTTCAGAAAACGTGCTTATCTCGGCGAGAAAAAGCGATTTCGGCAATAAAATTTAAAACGCGTGTAAAACATAAACCAAACGATGAAATTGGTTATTTCTTCATGTATAATGATCAACTCGATACTCCCTAGCCCCCAACAGCCTTTTTTTTCATAACACTTTAACCAGAGTGACGGGAGAGCGGCATTTCAGAAAACGTGCTTATCTCGGCGAGAAAAAGCGATTTCGGCAATAAAATTTAAAACGCGTGTAAAACATAAACCAAACGATGAAATTGGTTATTTCTTCATGTATAATGATCAACTCGATACTCCCTAGCCCCCAACAGCCTTTTTTTTCATAACACTTTAACCAGAGTGACGGGAGAGCGGCATTTCAGAAAACGTGCTTATCTCGGCGAGAAAAAGCGATTTCGGCAATAAAATTTAAAACGCGTGTAAAACATAAACCAAACGATGAAATTGGTTATTTCTTCATGTATAATGATCAACTCGATACTCCCTAGCCCCCAACAGCCTTTTTTTTCATAACACTTTAACCAGAGTGACGGGAGAGCGGCATTTCAGAAAACGTGCTTATCTCGGCGAGAAAAAGCGATTTCGGGAATAAAATTTAAAACGCGTGTAAAACATAAACCAAACGATGAAATTGGTTATTTCTTCATGTATAATGATCAACTCGATACTCCCTAGCCCCCAACAGCCTTTTTTTTCATAACACTTTAACCAGAGTGACGGGAGAGCGGCATTTCAGAAAACGTGCTTATCTCGGCGAGAAAAAGCGATTTCGGCAATAAAATTTAAAACGCGTGTAAAACATAAACCAAACGATGAAATTGGTTATTTCTTCATGTATAATGATCAACTCGATACTCCCTAGCCCCCAACAGCCTTTATTTTCATAACACTTTAACCAGAGTGACGGGAGAGCGGCATTTCAGAAAACGTGCTTATCTCGGCGAGAAAAAGCGATTTCGGCAATAAAATTTAAAACGCGTGTAAAACATAAACCAAACGATGAAATTGGTTATTTCTTCATGTATAATGATCAACTCGATACTCCCTAGCCCCCAACAGCCTTTTTTTTCATAACACTTTAACCAGAGTGACGGGAGAGCGGCATTTCAGAAAACGTGCTTATCTCGGCGAGAAAAAGCGATTTCGGCAATAAAATTTAAAACGCGTGTAAAACATAAACCAAACGATGAAATTGGTTATTTCTTCATGTATAATGATCAACTCGATACTCCCTAGCCCCCAACAGCCTTTTTTTTCATAACACTTTAACCAGAGTGACGGGAGAGCGGCATTTCAGAAAACGTGCTTATCTCGGCGAGAAAAAGCGATTTCGGCAATAAAATTTAAAACGCGTGTAAAACATAAACCAAACGATGAAATTGGTTATTTCTTCATGTATAATGATCAACTCGATACTCCCTAGCCCCCAACAGCCTTTTTTTTCATAACACTTTAACCAGAGTGACGGGAGAGCGGCATTTCAGAAAACGTGCTTATCTCGGCGAGAAAAAGCGATTTCGGCAATAAAATTTAAAACGCGTGTAAAACATAAACCAAACGATGAAATTGGTTATTTCTTCATGTATAATGATCAACTCGATACTCCCTAGCCCCCAACAGCCTTTTTTTTCATAACACTTTAACCAGAGTGACGGGAGAGCGGCATTTCAGAAAACGTGCTTATCTCGGCGAGAAAAAGCGATTTCGGCAATAAAATTTAAAACGCGTGTAAAACATAAACCAAACGATGAAATTGGTTATTTCTTCATGTATAATGATCAACTCGATACTCCCTAGCCCCCAACAGCCTTTTTTTTCATAACACTTTAACCAGAGTGACGGGAGAGCGGCATTTCAGAAAACGTGCTTATCTCGGCGAGAAAAAGCGATTTCGGCAATAAAATTTAAAACGCGTGTAAAACATAAACCAAACGATGAAATTGGTTATTTCTTCATGTATAATGATCAACTCGATACTCCCTAGCCCCCAACAGCCTTTTTTTTCATAACACCTTAACCAGAGTGACGGGAGAGCGGCATTTCAGAAAACGTGCTTATCTCGGCGAGAAAAAGCGATTTCGGCAATAAAATTTAAAACGCGTGTAAAACATAAACCAAACGATGAAATTGGTTATTTCTTCATGTATAATGATCAACTCGATACTCCCTAGCCCCCAACAGCCTTTTTTTTTCATAACACTTTAACCAGAGTGACGGGAGAGCGGCATTTCAGAAAACGTGCTTATCTCGGCGAGAAAAAGCGATTTCGGCAATAAAATTTAAAACGCGTGTAAAACATAAACCAAACGATGAAATTGGTTATTTCTTCATGTATAATGATCAACTCGATACTCCCTAGCCCCCAACAGCCTGTTTTTTCATAACACTTTAACCAAAGTGACGGGAGAGCGGCATTTCAGAAAACGTGCTTATCTCGGCGAGAAAAAGCGATTTCGGCAATAAAATTTAAAACGCGTGTAAAACATAAACCAAACGATGAAATTGGTTATTTCTTCATGTATAATGATCAACTCGATACTCCCTAGCCCCCAACAGCCTTTTTTTTCATAACACTTTAACCAGAGTGACGGGAGAGCGGCATTTCAGAAAACGTGCTTATCTCGGCGAGAAAAAGCGATTTCGGCAATAAAATTTAAAACGCGTGTAAAACATAAACCAAACGATGAAATTGGTTATTTCTTCATGTATAATGATCAACTCGATACTCCCTAGCCCCCAACAGCCTTTTTTTTCATAACACTTTAACCAGAGTGACGGGAGAGCGGCATTTCAGAAAACGTGCTTATCTCGGCGAGAAAAAGCGATTTCGGCAATAAAATTTAAAACGCGTGTAAAACATAAACCAAACGATGAAATTGGTTATTTCTTCATGTATAATGATCAACTCGATACTCCCTAGCCCCCAACAGCCTTTTTTTTCATAACACTTTAACCAGAGTGACGGGAGAGCGGCATTTCAGAAAACGTGCTTATCTCGGCAAGAAAAAGCGATTTCGGCAATAAAATTTAAAACGCGTGTAAAACATAAACCAAACGATGAAATTGGTTATTTCTTCATGTATAATGATCAACTCGATACTCCCTAGCCCCCAACAGCCTTTTTTTTCATAACACTTTAACCAGAGTGACGGGAGAGCGGCATTTCAGAAAACGTGCTTATCTCGGCGAGAAAAAGCGATTTCGGCAATAAAATTTAAAACGCGTGTAAAACATAAACCAAACGATGAAATTGGTTATTTCTTCATGTATAATGATCAACTCGATACTCCCTAGCCCCCAACAGCCTTTTTTTCATAACACTTTACCCAGAGTGACGGGAGAGCGGCATTTCAGAAAACGTGCTTATCTCGGCGAGAAAAAGCGATTTCGGCAATAAAATTTAAAACCCGTGTAAAACATAAACCAAACGATGAAATTGGTTATTTCTTCATGTAAAATGATCAACTCGATACTCCCTAGCCCCCAACAGCCTTTTTTTTCATAACACTTTAATCAGAGTGACGGGAGAGCGGCATTTCAGAAAACGTGCTTATCTCGGCGAGAAAAAGCGATTTCGGCAATAAAATTTAAAACGCGTGTAAAACATAAACCAAACGATGAAATTGGTTATTTCTTCATGTATAATGATCAACTCGATACTCCCTAGCCCCCAACAGCCTTTTTTTTCATAACACTTTAACCAGAGTGACGGGAGAGCGGCATTTCAGAAAACGTGCTTATCTCGGCGAGAAAAAGCGATTTCGGCAATAAAATTTAAAACGCGTGTAAAACATAAACCAAACGATGAAATTGGTTATTTCTTCATGTATAATGATCAACTCGATACTCCCTAGCCCCCAACAGCCTTTTTTTTTCATAACACTTTAACCAGAGTGACGGGAGAGCGGCATTTCAGAAAACGTGCTTATCTCGGCGAGAAAAAGCGATTTCGGCAATAAAATTTAAAACGCGTGTAAAACATAAACTTAACGATTAAATTGGTTATTTCTTCATGTATAATGATCAACTCGATACTCCCTAGCCCCCAACAGCCTGTTTTTTCATAACACTTTAACCAAAGTGACGGGAGAGCGGCATTTCAGAAAACGTGCTTATCTCGGCGAGAAAAAGCGATTTCGGCAATAAAATTTAAAACGCGTGTAAAACATAAACCAAACGATGAAATTGGTTATTTCTTCATGTATAATGATCAACTCGATACTCCCTAGCCCCCAACAGCCTTTTTTTTCATAACACTTTAACCAGAGTGACGGGAGAGCGGCATTTCAGAAAACGTGCTTATCTCGGCGAGAAAAAGCGATTTCGGCAATAAAATTTAAAACGCGTGTAAAACATAAACCAAACGATGAAATTGGTTATTTCTTCATGTATAATGATCAACTCGATACTCCCTAGCCCCCAACAGCCTTTTTTTTCATAACACTTTAACCAGAGTGACGGGAGAGCGGCATTTCAGAAAACGTGCTTATCTCGGCGAGAAAAAGCGATTTCGGCAATAAAATTTAAAACGCGTGTAAAACATAAACCAAACGATGAAATTGGTTATTTCTTCATGTATAATGATCAACTCAATACTCCCTAGCCCCCAACAGCCTTTTTTTTCATAACACTTTAACCAGAGTGACGGGAGAGCGGCATTTCAGAAAACGTGCTTATCTCGGCGAGAAAAAGCGATTTCGGCAATACAATTTAAAACGCGTGTAAAACATAAACCAAACGATGAAATTGGTTATTTCTTCATGTATAATGATCAACTCGATACTCCCTAGCCCCCAACAGCCTTTTTTTTCATAACACTTTAACCAGAGTGACGGGAGAGCGGCATTTCAGAAAACGTGCTTATCTCGGCGAGAAAAAGCGATTTCGGCAATAAAATTTAAAACGCGTGTAAAACATAAACCAAACGATGAAATTGGTTATTTCTTCATGTATAATGATCAACTCGATACTCCCTAGCCCCCAACAGCCTTTTTTTTCATAACACTTTAACCAGAGTGACGGGAGAGCGGCATTTCAGAAAACGTGCTTATCGGCGAGAAAAAGCGATTTCGGCAATAAAATTTAAAACGCGTGTAAAACATAAACCAAACGATGAAATTGGTTATTTCTTCATGTATAATGATCAACTCGATACTCCCTAGCCCCCAACAGCCTTTTTTTTCATAACACTTTAACCAGAGTGACGGGAGAGCGGCATTTCAGAAAACGTGCTTATCTCGGCGAGAAAAAGCGATTTCGGCAATACAATTTAAAACGCGTGTAAAACATAAACCAAACGATGAAATTGGTTATTTCTTCATGTATAATGATCAACTCGATACTCCCTAGCCCCCAACAGCCTTTTTTTTCATAACACTTTAACCAGAGTGACGGGAGAGCGGCATTTCAGAAAACGTGCTTATCTCGGCGAGAAAAAGCGATTTCGGCAATAAAATTTAAAACGCGTGTAAAACATAAACCAAACGATGAAATTGGTTATTTCTTCATGTATAATGATCAACTCGATACTCCCTAGCCCCCAACAGCCTTTTTTTTCATAACACTTTAACCAGAGTGACGGGAGAGCGGCATTTCAGAAAACGTGCTTATCTCGGCGAGAAAAAGCGATTTCGGCAATAAAATTTAAAACGCGTGTAAAACATAAACCAAACGATGAAATTGGTTATTTCTTCATGTATAATGATCAACTCGATACTCCCTAGCCCCCAACAGCCTTTTTTTTCATAACACTTTAACCAGAGTGACGGGAGAGCGACATTTCAGAAAACGTCCTTATCTCGGCGAGAAAAAGCGATTTCGGCAATAAAATTTAAAACGCGTGTAAAACATAAACCAAACGATGAAATTGGTTATTTCTTCATGTATAATGATCAACTCGATACTCCCTAGCCCCCAACAGCCTTTTTTTTCATAACACTTTAACCAGAGTGACGGGAGAGCGGCATTTCAGAAAACGTGCTTATCTCGGCGAGAAAAAGCGATTTCGGCAATAAAATTTAAAACGCGTGTAAAACATAAACCAAACGATGAAATTGGTTATTTCTTCATGTATAATGATCAACTCGATACTCCCTAGCCCCCAACAGCCTTTTTTTTCATAACACTTTAACCAGAGTGACGGGAGAGCGGCATTTCAGAAAACGTCCTTATCTCGGCGAGAAAAAGCGATTTCGGCAATAAAATTTAAAACGCGTGTAAAACATAAACCAAACGATGAAATTGGTTATTTCTTCATGTATAATGATCAACTCGATACTCCCTAGCCCCCAACAGCCTTTTTTTTCATAACACTTTAACCAGAGTGACGGGAGAGCGGCATTTCAGAAAACGTGCTTATCTCGGCGAGAAAAAGCGATTTCGGCAATAAAATTTAAAACGCGTGTAAAACATAAACCAAACGATGAAATTGGTTATTTCTTCATGTATAATGATCAACTCGATACTCCCTAGCCCCCAACAGCCTTTTTTTTCATAACACTTTAACCAGAGTGACGGGAGAGCGGCATTTCAGAAAACGTGCTTATCTCGGCGAGAAAAAGCGATTTCGGCAATAAAATTTAAAACGCGTGTAAAACATAAACCAAACGATGAAATTGGTTATTTCTTCATGTATAATGATCAACTCGATACTCCCTAGCCCCCAACAGCCTTTTTTTTCATAACACTTTAACCAGAGTGACGGGAGAGCGGCATTTCAGAAAACGTGCTTATCTCGGCGAGAAAAAGCGATTTCGGCAATAAAATTTAAAACGCGTGTAAAACATAAACCAAACGATGAAATTGGTTATTTCTTCATGTATAATGATCAACTCGATACTCCCTAGCCCCCAACAGCCTTTTTTTTCATAACACTTTAACCAGAGTGACGGGAGAGCGGCATTTCAGAAAACGTGCTTATCTCGGCGAGAAAAAGCGATTTCGGCAATAAAATTTAAAACGCGTGTAAAACATAAACCAAACGATGAAATTGGTTATTTCTTCATGTATAATGATCAACTCGATACTCCCTAGCCCCCAACAGCCTTTTTTTTCATAACACTTTAACCAGAGTGACGGGAGAGCGGCATTTCAGAAAACGTGCTTATCTCGGCGAGAAAAAGCGATTTCGGCAATAAAATTTAAAACGCGTGTAAAACATAAACCAAACGATGAAATTGGTTATTTCTTCATGTATAATGATCAACTCGATACTCCCTAGCCCCCAACAGCCTTTTTTTTCATAACACTTTAACCAGAGTGACGGGAGAGCGGCATTTCAGAAAACGTGCTTATCTCGGCGAGAAAAAGCGATTTCGGCAATAAAATTTAAAACGCGTGTAAAACATAAACCAAACGATGAAATTGGTTATTTCTTCATGTATAATGATCAACTCGATACTCCCTAGCCCCCAACAGCCTTTTTTTTCATAACACTTTAACCAGAGTGACGGGAGAGCGGCATTTCAGAAAACGTGCTTATCTCGGCGAGAAAAAGCGATTTCGGCAATACAATTTAAAACGCGTGTAAAACATAAACCAAACGATGAAATTGGTTATTTCTTCATGTATAATGATCAACTCGATACTCCCTAGCCCCCAACAGCCTTTTTTTTCATAACACTTTAACCAGAGTGACGGGAGAGCGGCATTTCAGAAAACGTGCTTATCTCGGCGAGAAAAAGCGATTTCGGCAATAAAATTTAAAACGCGTGTAAAACATAAACCAAACGATGAAATTGGTTATTTCTTCATGTATAATGATCAACTCGATACTCCCTAGCCCCCAACAGCCTTTTTTTTCATAACACTTTAACCAGAGTTACGGGAGAGCGGCATTTCAGAAAACGTGCTTATCTCGGCGAGAAAAAGCGATTTCGGCAATAAAATTTAAAACGCGTGTAAAACATAAACCAAACGATGAAATTGGTTATTTCTTCATGTATAATGATCAACTCGATACTCCCTAGCCCCCAACAGCCTTTTTTTTCATAACACTTTAACCAGAGTGACGGGAGAGCGGCATTTCAGAAAACGTGCTTATCTCGGCGAGAAAAAGCGATTTCGGCAATAAAATTTAAAACGCGTGTAAAACATAAACCAAACGATGAAATTGGTTATTTCTTCATGTATAATGATCAACTCGATACTCCCTAGCCCCCAACAGCCTTTTTTTTCATAACACTTTAACCAGAGTGACGGGAGAGCGGCATTTCAGAAAACGTGCTTATCTCGGCGAGAAAAAGCGATTTCGGCAATAAAATTTAAAACGCGTGTAAAACATAAACCAAACGATGAAATTGGTTATTTCTTCATGTATAATGATCAACTCGATACTCCCTAGCCCCCAACAGCCTTTTTTTTCATAACACTTTAACCAGAGTGACGGGAGAGCGGCATTTCAGAAAACGTGCTTATCTCGGCGAGAAAAAGCGATTTCGGCAATAAAATTTAAAACGCGTGTAAAACATAAACCAAACGATGAAATTGGTTATTTCTTCATGTATAATGATCAACTCGATACTCCCTAGCCCCCAACAGCCTTTTTTTTCATAACACTTTAACCAGAGTGACGGGAGAGCGGCATTTCAGAAAACGTGCTTATCTCGGCGAGAAAAAGCGATTTCGGCAATACAATTTAAAACGCGTGTAAAACATAAACCAAACGATGAAATTGGTTATTTCTTCATGTATAATGATCAACTCGATACTCCCTAGCCCCCAACAGCCTTTTTTTTCATAACACTTTAACCAGAGTGACGGGAGAGCGGCATTTCAGAAAACGTGCTTATCTCGGCGAGAAAAAGCGATTACGGCAATAAAATTTAAAACGCGTGTAAAACATAAACCAAACGATGAAATTGGTTATTTCTTCATGTATAATGATCAACTCGATACTCCCTAGCCCCCAACAGCCTTTTTTTTCATAACACTTTAACCAGAGTGACGGGAGAGCGGCATTTCAGAAAACGTGCTTATCTCGGCGAGAAAAAGCGATTTCGGCAATAAAATTTAAAACGCGTGTAAAACATAAACCAAACGATGAAATTGGTTATTTCTTCATGTATAATGATCAACTCGATACTCCCTAGCCCCCAACAGCCTTTTTTTTCATAACACTTTAACCAGAGTGACGGGAGAGCGGCATTTCAGAAAACGTGCTTATCTCGGCGAGAAAAAGCGATTTCGGCAATAAAATTTAAAACGCGTGTAAAACATAAACCAAACGATGAAATTGGTTATTTCTTCATGTATAATGATCAACTCGATACTCCCTAGCCCCCAACAGCCTTTTTTTTCATAACACTTTAACCAGAGTGACGGGAGAGCGGCATTTCAGAAAACGTGCTTATCTCGGCGAGAAAAAGCGATTTCGGCAATAAAATTTAAAACGCGTGTAAAACATAAACCAAACGATGAAATTGGTTATTTCTTCATGTATAATGATCAACTCGATACTCCCTAGCCCCCAACAGCCTTTTTTTTCATAACACTTTAACCAGAGTGACGGGAGAGCGGCATTTCAGAAAACGTGCTTATCTCGGCGAGAAAAAGCGATTTCGGCAATACAATTTAAAACGCGTGTAAAACATAAACCAAACGATGAAATTGGTTATTTCTTCATGTATAATGATCA
Source organism: Syngnathus leptorhynchus (assembly GCF_054491065.1). Taxonomy (NCBI): domain Eukaryota; kingdom Metazoa; phylum Chordata; class Actinopteri; order Syngnathiformes; family Syngnathidae; genus Syngnathus; species Syngnathus leptorhynchus. Next base: position 67,731 of record NW_028232219.1, on the reverse strand, counting down.
ACTCGATACTCCCTAGCCCCCAACAGCCTTTTTTTTCATAACACTTTAACCAGAGTGACGGGAGAGCGGCATTTCAGAAAACGTGCTTATCTCGGCGAGAAAAAGCGATTTCGGCAATAAAATTTAAAACGCGTGTAAAACATAAACCAAACGATGAAATTGGTTATTTCTTCATGTATAATGATCAACTCGATACTCCCTAGCCCCCAACAGCCTTTTTTTTCATAACACTTTAACCAGAGTGACGGGAGAGCGGCATTTCAGAAAATGTGCTTATCTCGGCGAGAAAAAGCGATTTCGGCAATAAAATTTAAAACGCGTGTAAAACATAAACCAAACGATGAAATTGGTTATTTCTTCATGTATAATGATCAACTCGATACTCCCTAGCCCCCAACAGCCTTTTTTTTCATAACACTTTAACCAGAGTGACGGGAGAGCGGCATTTCAGAAAACGTGCTTATCTCGGCGAGAAAAAGCGATTTCGGCAATAAAATTTAAAACGCGTGTAAAACATAAACCAAACGATGAAATTGGTTATTTCTTCATGTATAATGATCAACTCGATACTCCCTAGCCCCCAACAGCCTTTTTTTTCATAACACTTTAACCAGAGTGACGGGAGAGCGGCATTTCAGAAAACGTGCTTATCTCGGCGAGAAAAAGCGATTTCGGCAATAAAATTTAAAACGCGTGTAAAACATAAACCAAACGATGAAATTGGTTATTTCTTCATGTATAATGATCAACTCGAGTCGAGCTCCAGGGAGAGAGGCTGATTTTTCGCTTTTTGAGGCCGACCGACGAACCGGCGCGGGGCGGACTCAAAAGCCCGCAGAGCCGTAGGCACTTAGAAAAGTTTCGCCTTTGGCTGTGAGCTCCAGGGGGAGAGGCTGGTTTTGCGTTATTTTAGGCCGGCTGGAGAACCGGCGCGGGTCGGACGCACAATCCCCGCAGAGCCGTGGGCACTTAGAAAATTTTTGCCAAGTTGGCTCTGAGCGCCTGGTACCTAATATGGAAGTATAGAGGCCGACTTTCGGGCAAGATCACGCCGCGTTAGGCTTCCAGGACCCCGGCTAAGCAATTTTACCGGGCCGCCCGGTTCTTTTTTTGAACCAGCCCGGTTCTTTTTACACTTCCAGCTGGAGCTCAGCAGCGGCTTTTTGCGCAAGATCACGCCGGGTTAGGCTTCCAGGACCTCGGCTAAGCAATTCTACCGGGCCGCCCGGTTCTTTTTTTGAACCAGCCCGGTTCTTTTTACACTTCCAGCTGGAGCTCACGAGCGGCTTTTTGGACAAGATCACGCCGTGTTAGGCTTCCAGAGCCCCGGCTAAGCAATTTTACCGGCCCGCCCGGTTCTTTTTTTTAACCAGCCCGGTTCTTTTTACACTTCCAGCTGGAGCTCAGCAGCGGGTTTTTGGACAAGATCACGCCGTGTTAGGCTTCCAGAGCCCCGGCTAAGCAATTTTACAGGGTCGCCCGGTTCTTTTTTTTAACCAGCCCGGTTTTTTTTACACTTCCAGCTGGAGCTCAGCAGCGGCTTTTTGCACAGTATCACGCCGGGTTAGGCTTCCAGAGCCCCGGCTAAGCAATTTTACCGGGCCGCCCGGTTCTTTTTTTTAACCAGCCCGGTTCTTTTTACACTTCCAGCTGGAGCTCAGCAGCGGCTTTTTGGACAAGATCACGCCGTGTTAGGCTTCCAGAGCCCCGGCTAAGCAATTTTACCGGGTCGCCGGGTTCTTTTTTTTAACCAGCCCGGTTCTTTTTACACTTCCAGCTGGAGCTCAGCAGCGGCTTTTTGGACAAGATCACGCCGTGTTAGGCTTCCAGAGCCCCGGCTAAGCAATTTTACCGGGTCGCCCGGTTCTTTTTTTAACCAGCCCGGTTCTTTTTACACTTCCAGCTGGAGCTCAGCATCGTGTAAAACATAAACCAAACGATGAAATTGGTTATTTCTTCATGTATAATGATCAACTCGATACTCCCTAGCCCCCAACAGCCTTTTTTTTCATAACACTTTAACCAGAGTGACGGGAGAGCGGCATTTCAGAAAACGTGCTTATCTCGGCGAGAAAAAGCGATTTCGGCAATAAAATTTAAAACGCGTGTAAAACATAAATCAAACGATGAAATTGGTTATTTCTTCATGTATAATGATCAACTCGATACTCCCTAGCCCCCAACAGCCTTTTTTTTCATAACACTTTAACCAGAGTGACGGGAGAGCGGCATTTCAGAAAACGTGCTTATCTCGGCGAGAAAAAGCGATTTCGGCAATAAAATTTAAAACGCGTGTAAAACATAAACCAAACGATGAAATTGGTTATTTCTTCATGTATAATGATCAACTCGATACTCCCTAGCCCCCAACAGCCTTTTTTTTCATAACACTTTAACCAGAGTGACGGGAGAGCGGCATTTCAGAAAACGTGCTTATCTCGGCAAGAAAAAGCGATTTCGGCAATAAAATTTAAAACGCGTGTAAAACATAAACCAAACGATGAAATTGGTTATTTCTTCATGTATAATGATCAACTCGATACTCCCTAGCCCCCAACAGCCTTTTTTTTCATAACACTTTAACCAGAGTGACGGGAGAGCGGCATTTCAGAAAACGTGCTTATCTCGGCGAGAAAAAGCGATTTCGGCAATAAAATTTAAAACGCGTGTAAAACATAAACCAAACGATGAAATTGGTTATTTCTTCATGTATAATGATCAACTCGATACTCCCTAGCCCCCAACAGCCTTTTTTTCATAACACTTTACCCAGAGTGACGGGAGAGCGGCATTTCAGAAAACGTGCTTATCTCGGCGAGAAAAAGCGATTTCGGCAATAAAATTTAAAACCCGTGTAAAACATAAACCAAACGATGAAATTGGTTATTTCTTCATGTAAAATGATCAACTCGATACTCCCTAGCCCCCAACAGCCTTTTTTTTCATAACACTTTAATCAGAGTGACGGGAGAGCGGCATTTCAGAAAACGTGCTTATCTCGGCGAGAAAAAGCGATTTCGGCAATAAAATTTAAAACGCGTGTAAAACATAAACCAAACGATGAAATTGGTTATTTCTTCATGTATAATGATCAACTCGATACTCCCTAGCCCCCAACAGCCTTTTTTTTCATAACACTTTAACCAGAGTGACGGGAGAGCGGCATTTCAGAAAACGTGCTTATCTCGGCGAGAAAAAGCGATTTCGGCAATAAAATTTAAAACGCGTGTAAAACATAAACCAAACGATGAAATTGGTTATTTCTTCATGTATAATGATCAACTCGATACTCCCTAGCCCCCAACAGCCTTTTTTTTCATAACACTTTAACCAGAGTGACGGGAGAGCGGCATTTCAGAAAACGTGCTTATCTCGGCGAGAAAAAGCGATTTCGGCAATAAAATTTAAAACGCGTGTAAAACATAAACCAAACGATGAAATTGGTTATTTCTTCATGTATAATGATCAACTCGATACTCCCTAGCCCCCAACAGCCTTTTTTTTCATAACACTTTAACCAGAGTGACGGGAGAGCGGCATTTCAGAAAACGTGCTTATCTCGGCGAGAAAAAGCGATTTCGGCAATACAATTTAAAACGCGTGTAAAACATAAACCAAACGATGAAATTGGTTATTTCTTCATGTATAATGATCAACTCGATACTCCCTAGCCCCCAACAGCCTTTTTTTTCATAACACTTTAACCAGAGTGACGGGAGAGCGGCATTTCAGAAAACGTGCTTATCTCGGCGAGAAAAAGCGATTTCGGCAATAAAATTTAAAACGCGTGTAAAACATAAACCAAACGATGAAATTGGTTATTTCTTCATGTATAATGATCAACTCGATACTCCCTAGCCCCCAACAGCCTTTTTTTTCATAACACTTTAACCAGAGTTACGGGAGAGCGGCATTTCAGAAAACGTGCTTATCTCGGCGAGAAAAAGCGATTTCGGCAATAAAATTTAAAACGCGTGTAAAACATAAACCAAACGATGAAATTGGTTATTTCTTCATGTATAATGATCAACTCGATACTCCCTAGCCCCCAACAGCCTTTTTTTTCATAACACTTTAACCAGAGTGACGGGAGAGCGGCATTTCAGAAAACGTGCTTATCTCGGCGAGAAAAAGCGATTTCGGCAATAAAATTTAAAACGCGTGTAAAACATAAACCAAACGATGAAATTGGTTATTTCTTCATGTATAATGATCAACTCGATACTCCCTAGCCCCCAACAGCCTTTTTTTTCATAACACTTTAACCAGAGTGACGGGAGAGCGGCATTTCAGAAAACGTGCTTATCTCGGCGAGAAAAAGCGATTTCGGCAATAAAATTTAAAACGCGTGTAAAACATAAACCAAACGATGAAATTGGTTATTTCTTCATGTATAATGATCAACTCGATACTCCCTAGCCCCCAACAGCCTTTTTTTTCATAACACTTTAACCAGAGTGACGGGAGAGCGGCATTTCAGAAAACGTGCTTATCTCGGCGAGAAAAAGCGATTTCGGCAATAAAATTTAAAACGCGTGTAAAACATAAACCAAACGATGAAATTGGTTATTTCTTCATGTATAATGATCAACTCGATACTCCCTAGCCCCCAACAGCCTTTTTTTTCATAACACTTTAACCAGAGTGACGGGAGAGCGGCATTTCAGAAAACGTGCTTATCTCGGCGAGAAAAAGCGATTTCGGCAATACAATTTAAAACGCGTGTAAAACATAAACCAAACGATGAAATTGGTTATTTCTTCATGTATAATGATCAACTCGATACTCCCTAGCCCCCAACAGCCTTTTTTTTCATAACACTTTAACCAGAGTGACGGGAGAGCGGCATTTCAGAAAACGTGCTTATCTCGGCGAGAAAAAGCGATTACGGCAATAAAATTTAAAACGCGTGTAAAACATAAACCAAACGATGAAATTGGTTATTTCTTCATGTATAATGATCAACTCGATACTCCCTAGCCCCCAACAGCCTTTTTTTTCATAACACTTTAACCAGAGTGACGGGAGAGCGGCATTTCAGAAAACGTGCTTATCTCGGCGAGAAAAAGCGATTTCGGCAATAAAATTTAAAACGCGTGTAAAACATAAACCAAACGATGAAATTGGTTATTTCTTCATGTATAATGATCAACTCGATACTCCCTAGCCCCCAACAGCCTTTTTTTTCATAACACTTTAACCAGAGTGACGGGAGAGCGGCATTTCAGAAAACGTGCTTATCTCGGCGAGAAAAAGCGATTTCGGCAATAAAATTTAAAACGCGTGTAAAACATAAACCAAACGATGAAATTGGTTATTTCTTCATGTATAATGATCAACTCGATACTCCCTAGCCCCCAACAGCCTTTTTTTTCATAACACTTTAACCAGAGTGACGGGAGAGCGGCATTTCAGAAAACGTGCTTATCTCGGCGAGAAAAAGCGATTTCGGCAATAAAATTTAAAACGCGTGTAAAACATAAACCAAACGATGAAATTGGTTATTTCTTCATGTATAATGATCAACTCGATACTCCCTAGCCCCCAACAGCCTTTTTTTTCATAACACTTTAACCAGAGTGACGGGAGAGCGGCATTTCAGAAAACGTGCTTATCTCGGCGAGAAAAAGCGATTTCGGCAATACAATTTAAAACGCGTGTAAAACATAAACCAAACGATGAAATTGGTTATTTCTTCATGTATAATGATCAACTCGATACTCCCTAGCCCCCAACAGCCTTTTTTTTCATAACACTTTAACCAGAGTGACGGGAGAGCGGCATTTCAGAAAACGTGCTTATCTCGGCGAGAAAAAGCGATTTCGGCAATAAAATTTAAAACGCGTGTAAAACATAAACCAAACGATGAAATTGGTTATTTCTTCATGTATAATGATCAACTCGATACTCCCTAGCCCCCAACAGCCTTTTTTTTCATAACACTTTAACCAGAGTGACGGGAGAGCGGCATTTCAGAAAATGTGCTTATCTCGGCGAGAAAAAGCGATTTCGGCAATAAAATTTAAAACGCGTGTAAAACATAAACCAAACGATGAAATTGGTTATTTCTTCATGTATAATGATCAACTCGATACTCCCTAGCCCCCAACAGCCTTTTTTTTCATAACACTTTAACCAGAGTGACGGGAGAGCGGCATTTCAGAAAACGTGCTTATCTCGGCGAGAAAAAGCGATTTCGGCAATAAAATTTAAAACGCGTGTAAAACATAAACCAAACGATGAAATTGGTTATTTCTTCATGTATAATGATCAACTCGATACTCCCTAGCCCCCAACAGCCTTTTTTTTCATAACACTTTAACCAGAGTGACGGGAGAGCGGCATTTCAGAAAACGTGCTTATCTCGGCGAGAAAAAGCGATTTCGGCAATAAAATTTAAAACGCGTGTAAAACATAAACCAAACGATGAAATTGGTTATTTCTTCATGTATAATGATCAACTCGAGTCGAGCTCCAGGGAGAGAGGCTGATTTTTCGCTTTTTGAGGCCGACCGACGAACCGGCGCGGGGCGGACTCAAAAGCCCGCAGAGCCGTAGGCACTTAGAAAAGTTTCGCCTTTGGCTGTGAGCTCCAGGGGGAGAGGCTGGTTTTGCGTTATTTTAGGCCGGCTGGAGAACCGGCGCGGGTCGGACGCACAATCCCCGCAGAGCCGTGGGCACTTAGAAAATTTTTGCCAAGTTGGCTCTGAGCGCCTGGTACCTAATATGGAAGTATAGAGGCCGACTTTCGGGCAAGATCACGCCGCGTTAGGCTTCCAGGACCCCGGCTAAGCAATTTTACCGGGCCGCCCGGTTCTTTTTTTGAACCAGCCCGGTTCTTTTTACACTTCCAGCTGGAGCTCAGCAGCGGCTTTTTGCGCAAGATCACGCCGGGTTAGGCTTCCAGGACCTCGGCTAAGCAATTCTACCGGGCCGCCCGGTTCTTTTTTTGAACCAGCCCGGTTCTTTTTACACTTCCAGCTGGAGCTCACGAGCGGCTTTTTGGACAAGATCACGCCGTGTTAGGCTTCCAGAGCCCCGGCTAAGCAATTTTACCGGCCCGCCCGGTTCTTTTTTTTAACCAGCCCGGTTCTTTTTACACTTCCAGCTGGAGCTCAGCAGCGGGTTTTTGGACAAGATCACGCCGTGTTAGGCTTCCAGAGCCCCGGCTAAGCAATTTTACAGGGTCGCCCGGTTCTTTTTTTTAACCAGCCCGGTTTTTTTTACACTTCCAGCTGGAGCTCAGCAGCGGCTTTTTGCACAGTATCACGCCGGGTTAGGCTTCCAGAGCCCCGGCTAAGCAATTTTACCGGGCCGCCCGGTTCTTTTTTTTAACCAGCCCGGTTCTTTTTACACTTCCAGCTGGAGCTCAGCAGCGGCTTTTTGGACAAGATCACGCCGTGTTAGGCTTCCAGAGCCCCGGCTAAGCAATTTTACCGGGTCGCCGGGTTCTTTTTTTTAACCAGCCCGGTTCTTTTTACACTTCCAGCTGGAGCTCAGCAGCGGCTTTTTGGACAAGATCACGCCGTGTTAGGCTTCCAGAGCCCCGGCTAAGCAATTTTACCGGGTCGCCCGGTTCTTTTTTTAACCAGCCCGGTTCTTTTTACACTTCCAGCTGGAGCTCAGCATCGTGTAAAACATAAACCAAACGATGAAATTGGTTATTTCTTCATGTATAATGATCAACTCGATACTCCCTAGCCCCCAACAGCCTTTTTTTTCATAACACTTTAACCAGAGTGACGGGAGAGCGGCATTTCAGAAAACGTGCTTATCTCGGCGAGAAAAAGTGATTTCGGCAATCAAATTTAAAACGCGTGTAAAACATAAATCAAACGATGAAATTGGTTATTTCTTCATGTATAATGATCAACTCGATACTCCCTAGCCCCCAACAGCCTTTTTTTTCATAACACTTTAACCAGAGTGACGGGAGAGCGGCATTTCAGAAAACGTGCTTATCTCGGCGAGAAAAAGCGATTTCGGCAATAAAATTTAAAACGCGTGTAAAACATAAACCAAACGATGAAATTGGTTATTTCTTCATGTATAATGATCAACTCGATACTCCCTAGCCCCCAACAGCCTTTTTTTTCAAACCACTTTAACCAGAGTGACGGGAGAGCGGCATTTCAGAAAACGTGCTTATCTCGGCGAGAAAAAGCGATTTCGGCAATAAAATTTAAAACGCGTGTAAAACATAAACCAAACGATGAAATTGGTTATTTCTTCATGTATAATGATCAACTCGATACTCCCTAGCCCCCAACAGCCTTTTTTTTCATAACACTTTAACCAGAGTGACGGGAGAGCGGCATTTCAGAAAACGTGCTTATCTCGGCGAGAAAAAGCGATTTCGGCAATAAAATTTAAAACGCGTGTAAAACATAAACCAAACGATGAAATTGGTTATTTCTTCATGTATAATGATCAACTCGATACTCCCTAGCCCCCAACAGCCTTTTTTTTCATAACACTTTAACCAGAGTGACGGGAGAGCGGCATTTCAGAAAACGTGCTTATCTCGGCGAGAAAAAGCGATTTCGGCAATAAAATTTAAAACGCGTGTAAAACATAAACCAAACGATGAAATTGGTTATTTCTTCATGTATAATGATCAACTCGATACTCCCTAGCCCCCAACAGCCTTTTTTTTCATAACACTTTAACCAGAGTGACGGGAGAGCGGCATTTCAGAAAACGTGCTTATCTCGGCGAGAAAAAGCGATTTCGGCAATAAAATTTAAAACGCGTGTAAAACATAAACCAAACGATGAAATTGGTTATTTCTTCATGTATAATGATCAACTCGATACTCCCTAGCCCCCAACAGCCTTTTTTTTCATAACACTTTAACCAGAGTGACGGGAGAGCGGCATTTCAGAAAACGTGCTTATCTCGGCGAGAAAAAGCGATTTCGGCAATAAAATTTAAAACGCGTGTAAAACATAAACCAAACGATGAAATTGGTTATTTCTTCATGTATAATGATCAACTCGATACTCCCTAGCCCCCAACAGCCTTTTTTTTCATAACACTTTAACCAGAGTGACGGGAGAGCGGCATTTCAGAAAACGTGCTTATCTCGGCGAGAAAAAGCGATTTCGGCAATAAAATTTAAAACGCGTGTAAAACATAAACCAAACGATGAAATTGGTTATTTCTTCATGTATAATGATCAACTCGATACTCCCTAGCCCCCAACAGCCTTTTTTTTCATAACACTTTAACCAGAGTGACGGGAGAGGGGCATTTCAGAAAACGTGCTTATCTCGGCGAGAAAAAGCGATTTCGGCAATAAAATTTAAAACGCGTGTAAAACATAAACCAAACGATGAAATTGGTTATTTCTTCATGTATAATGATCAACTCGATACTCCGTAGCCCCCAACAGCCTTTTTTTTCATAACACTTTAACCAGAGTGACGGGAGAGCGGCATTTCAGAAAACGTGCTTATCTCGGCGAGAAAAAGCGATTTCGGCAATAAAATTTAAAACGCGTGTAAAACATAAACCAAACGATGAAATTGGTTATTTCTTCATGTATAATGATCAACTCGATACTCCCTAGCCCCCAACAGCCTTTTTTTTCATAACACTTTAACCAGAGTGACGGGAGAGCGGCATTTCAGAAAACGTGCTTATCTCGGCGAGAAAAAGCGATTTCGGCAATAAAATTTAAAACGCGTGTAAAACATAAACCAAACGATGAAATTGGTTATTTCTTCATGTATAATGATCAACTCGATACTCCCTAGCCCCCAACAGCCTTTTTTTTCATAACACTTTAACCAGAGTGACGGGAGAGCGGCATTTCAGAAAACGTGCTTATCTCGGCGAGAAAAAGCGATTTCGGCAATAAAATTTAAAACGCGTGTAAAACATAAACCAAACGATGAAATTGGTTATTTCTTCATGTATAATGATCAACTCGATACTCCCTAGCCCCCAACAGCCTTTTTTTTCATAACACTTTAACCAGAGTTACGGGAGAGCGGCATTTCAGAAAACGTGCTTATCTCGGCGAGAAAAAGCGATTTCGGCAATAAAATTTAAAACGCGTGTAAAACATAAACCAAACGATGAAATTGGTTATTTCTTCATGTATAATGATCAACTCGATACTCCCTAGCCCCCAACAGCCTTTTTTTTCATAACACTTTAACCAGAGTGACGGGAGAGCGGCATTTCAGAAAACGTGCTTATCTCGGCGAGAAAAAGCGATTTCGGCAATAAAATTTAAAACGCGTGTAAAACATAAACCAAACGATGAAATTGGTTATTTCTTCATGTATAATGATCAACTCGATACTCCCTAGCCCCCAACAGCCTTTTTTTTCATAACACTTTAACCAGAGTGACGGGAGAGCGGCATTTCAGAAAACGTGCTTATCTCGGCGAGAAAAAGCGATTTCGGCAATAAAATTTAAAACGCGTGTAAAACATAAACCAAACGATGAAATTGGTTATTTCTTCATGTATAATGATCAACTCGATACTCCCTAGCCCCCAACAGCCTTTTTTTTCATAACACTTTAACCAGAGTGACGGGAGAGCGGCATTTCAGAAAACGTGCTTATCTCGGCGAGAAAAAGCGATTTCGGCAATAAAATTTAAAACGCGTGTAAAACATAAACCAAACGATGAAATTGGTTATTTCTTCATGTATAATGATCAACTCGATACTCCCTAGCCCCCAACAGCCTTTTTTTTCATAACACTTTAACCAGAGTGACGGGAGAGCGGCATTTCAGAAAACGTGCTTATCTCGGCGAGAAAAAGCGATTTCGGCAATACAATTTAAAACGCGTGTAAAACATAAACCAAACGATGAAATTGGTTATTTCTTCATGTATAATGATCAACTCGATACTCCCTAGCCCCCAACAGCCTTTTTTTTCATAACACTTTAACCAGAGTGACGGGAGAGCGGCATTTCAGAAAACGTGCTTATCTCGGCGAGAAAAAGCGATTTCGGCAATAAAATTTAAAACGCGTGGAAAACATAAACCAAACGATGAAATTGGTTATTTCTTCATGTATAATGATCAACTCGATACTCCCTAGCCCCCAACAGCCTTTTTTTTCATAACACTTTAACCAGAGTGACGGGAGAGCGGCATTTCAGAAAACGTGCTTATCTCGGCGAGAAAAAGCGATTTCGGCAATAAAATTTAAAACGCGTGTAAAACATAAACCAAACGATGAAATTGGTTATTTCTTCATGTATAATGATCAACTCGATACTCCCTAGCCCCCAACAGCCTTTTTTTTCATAACACTTTAACCAGAGTGACGGGAGAGCGGCATTTCAGAAAACGTGCTTATCTCGGCGAGAAAAAGCGATTTCGGCAATAAAATTTAAAACGCGTGTAAAACATAAACCAAACGATGAAATTGGTTATTTCTTCATGTATAATGATCAACTCGATACTCCCTAGCCCCCAACAGCCTTTTTTTTCATAACACTTTAACCAGAGTGACGGGAGAGCGGCATTTCAGAAAACGTGCTTATCTCGGCGAGAAAAAGCGATTTCGGCAATAAAATTTAAAACGCGTGTAAAACATAAACCAAACGATGAAATTGGTTATTTCTTCATGTATAATGATCAACTCGATACTCCCTAGCCCCCAACAGCCTTTTTTTTCATAACACTTTAACCAGAGTGACGGGAGAGCGGCATTTCAGAAAACGTGCTTATCTCGGCGAGAAAAAGCGATTTCGGCAATAAAATTTAAAACGCGTGTAAAACATAAACCAAACGATGAAATTGGTTATTTCTTCATGTATAATGATCAACTCGATACTCCCTAGCCCCCAACAGCCTTTTTTTTCATAACACTTTAACCAGAGTGACGGGAGAGCGGCATTTCAGAAAACGTGCTTATCTCGGCGAGAAAAAGCGATTTCGGCAATAAAATTTAAAACGCGTGTAAAACATAAACCAAACGATGAAATTGGTTATTTCTTCATGTATAATGATCAACTCGATACTCCCTAGCCCCCAACAGCCTTTTTTTTCATAACACTTTAACCAGAGTGACGGGAGAGCGGCATTTCAGAAAACGTGCTTATCTCGGCGAGAAAAAGCGATTTCGGCAATAAAATTTAAAACGCGTGTAAAACATAAACCAAACGATGAAATTGGTTATTTCTTCATGTATAATGATCAACTAGATACTCCCTAGCCCCCAACAGCCTTTTTTTTCATAACACTTTAACCAGAGTGACGGGAGAGCGGCATTTCAGAAAACGTGCTTATCTCGGCGAGAAAAAGCGATTTCGGCAATAAAATTTAAAACGCGTGTAAAACATAAACCAAACGATGAAATTGGTTATTTCTTCATGTATAATGATCAACTCGATACTCCCTAGCCCCCAACAGCCTTTTTTTTCATAACACTTTAACCAGAGTGACGGGAGAGCGGCATTTCAGAAAACGTGCTTATCTCGGCGAGAAAAAGCGATTTCGGCAATAAAATTTAAAACGCGTGTAAAACATAAACCAAACGATGAAATTGGTTATTTCTTCATGTATAATGATCAACTCGATACTCCCTAGCCCCCAACAGCCTTTTTTTTCATAACACTTTAACCAGAGTGACGGGAGAGCGGCATTTCAGAAAACGTGCTTATCTCGGCGAGAAAAAGCGATTTCGGCAATAAAATTTAAAACGCGTGTAAAACATAAATCAAACGATGAAATTGGTTATTTCTTCATGTATAATGATCAACTCGAGTCGAGCTCCAGGGAGAGAGGCTGATTTTTCGCTTTTTGAGGCCGACCGACGAACCGGCGCGGGGCGGACTCAAAAGCCCGCAGAGCCGTAGGCACTTAGAAAAGTTTCGCCTTTGGCTGTGAGCTCCAGGGGGAGAGGCTGGTTTTGCGTTATTTTAGGCCGGCTGGAGAACCGGCGCGGGTCGGACGCACAATCCCCGCAGAGCCGTGGGCACTTAGAAAATTTTTGCCAAGTTGGCTCTGAGCGCCTGGTACCTAATATGGAAGTATAGAGGCCGACTTTCGGGCAAGATCACGCCGCGTTAGGCTTCCAGGACCCCGGCTAAGCAATTTTACCGGGCCGCCCGGTTCTTTTTTTGAACCAGCCCGGTTCTTTTTACACTTCCAGCTGGAGCTCAGCAGCGGCTTTTTGCGCAAGATCACGCCGGGTTAGGCTTCCAGGACCTCGGCTAAGCAATTCTACCGGGCCGCCCGGTTCTTTTTTTGAACCAGCCCGGTTCTTTTTACACTTCCAGCTGGAGCTCACGAGCGGCTTTTTGGACAAGATCACGCCGTGTTAGGCTTCCAGAGCCCCGGCTAAGCAATTTTACCGGCCCGCCCGGTTCTTTTTTTTAACCAGCCCGGTTCTTTTTACACTTCCAGCTGGAGCTCAGCAGCGGGTTTTTGGACAAGATCACGCCGTGTTAGGCTTCCAGAGCCCCGGCTAAGCAATTTTACAGGGTCGCCCGGTTCTTTTTTTTAACCAGCCCGGTTTTTTTTACACTTCCAGCTGGAGCTCAGCAGCGGCTTTTTGCACAGTATCACGCCGGGTTAGGCTTCCAGAGCCCCGGCTAAGCAATTTTACCGGGCCGCCCGGTTCTTTTTTTTAACCAGCCCGGTTCTTTTTACACTTCCAGCTGGAGCTCAGCAGCGGCTTTTTGGACAAGATCACGCCGTGTTAGGCTTCCAGAGCCCCGGCTAAGCAATTTTACCGGGTCGCCGGGTTCTTTTTTTTAACCAGCCCGGTTCTTTTTACACTTCCAGCTGGAGCTCAGCAGCGGCTTTTTGGACAAGATCACGCCGTGTTAGGCTTCCAGAGCCCCGGCTAAGCAATTTTACCGGGTCGCCCGGTTCTTTTTTTAACCAGCCCGGTTCTTTTTACACTTCCAGCTGGAGCTCAGCATCGTGTAAAACATAAACCAAACGATGAAATTGGTTATTTCTTCATGTATAATGATCAACTCGATACTCCCTAGCCCCCAACAGCCTTTTTTTTCATAACACTTTAACCAGAGTGACGGGAGAGCGGCATTTCAGAAAACGTGCTTATCTCGGCGAGAAAAAGTGATTTCGGCAATCAAATTTAAAACGCGTGTAAAACATAAATCAAACGATGAAATTGGTTATTTCTTCATGTATAATGATCAACTCGATACTCCCTAGCCCCCAACAGCCTTTTTTTTCATAACACTTTAACCAGAGTGACGGGAGAGCGGCATTTCAGAAAACGTGCTTATCTCGGCGAGAAAAAGCGATTTCGGCAATAAAATTTAAAACGCGTGTAAAACATAAACCAAACGATGAAATTGGTTATTTCTTCATGTATAATGATCAACTCGATACTCCCTAGCCCCCAACAGCCTTTTTTTTCAAACCACTTTAACCAGAGTGACGGGAGAGCGGCATTTCAGAAAACGTGCTTATCTCGGCGAGAAAAAGCGATTTCGGCAATAAAATTTAAAACGCGTGTAAAACATAAACCAAACGATGAAATTGGTTATTTCTTCATGTATAATGATCAACTCGATACTCCCTAGCCCCCAACAACCTTTTTTTTCATAACACTTTAACCAGAGTGACGGGAGAGCGGCATTTCAGAAAACGTGCTTATCTCGGCGAGAAAAAGCGATTTCGGCAATAAAATTTAAAACGCGTGTAAAACATAAACCAAACGATGAAATTGGTTATTTCTTCATGTATAATGATCAACTCGATACTCCCTAGCCCCCAACAGCCTTTTTTTTCATAACACTTTAACCAGAGTGACGGGAGAGCGGCATTTCAGAAAACGTGCTTATCTCGGCGAGAAAAAGCGATTTCGGCAATAAAATTTAAAACGCGTGTAAAACATAAACCAAACGATGAAATTGGTTATTTCTTCATGTATAATGATCAACTCGATACTCCCTAGCCCCCAACAGCCTTTTTTTTCATAACACTTTAACCAGAGTGACGGGAGAGCGGCATTTCAGAAAACGTGCTTATCTCGGCGAGAAAAAGCGATTTCGGCAATAAAATTTAAAACGCGTGTAAAACATAAACCAAACGATGAAATTGGTTATTTCTTCATGTATAATGATCAACTCGATACTCCCTAGCCCCCAACAGCCTTTTTTTTCATAACACTTTAACCAGAGTGACGGGAGAGCGGCATTTCAGAAAACGTGCTTATCTCGGCGAGAAAAAGCGATTTCGGCAATAAAATTTAAAACGCGTGTAAAACATAAACCAAACGATGAAATTGGTTATTTCTTCATGTATAATGATCAACTCGATACTCCCTAGCCCCCAACAGCCTTTTTTTTCATAACACTTTAACCAGAGTGACGGGAGAGCGGCATTTCAGAAAACGTGCTTATCTCGGCGAGAAAAAGCGATTTCGGCAATAAAATTTAAAACGCGTGTAAAACATAAACCAAACGATGAAATTGGTTATTTCTTCATGTATAATGATCAACTCGATACTCCCTAGCCCCCAACAGCCTTTTTTTTCATAACACTTTAACCAGAGTGACGGGAGAGCGGCATTTCAGAAAACGTGCTTATCTCGGCGAGAAAAAGCGATTTCGGCAATAAAATTTAAAACGCGTGTAAAACATAAACCAAACGATGAAATTGGTTATTTCTTCATGTATAATGATCAACTCGATACTCCCTAGCCCCCAACAGCCTTTTTTTTCATAACACTTTAACCAGAGTTACGGGAGAGCGGCATTTCAGAAAACGTGCTTATCTCGGCGAGAAAAAGCGATTTCGGCAATAAAATTTAAAACGCGTGTAAAACATAAACCAAACGATGAAATTGGTTATTTCTTCATGTATAATGATCAACTCGATACTCCCTAGCCCCCAACAGCCTTTTTTTTCATAACACTTTAACCAGAGTGACGGGAGAGCGGCATTTCAGAAAACGTGCTTATCTCGGCGAGAAAAAGCGATTTCGGCAATAAAATTTAAAACGCGTGTAAAACATAAACCAAACGATGAAATTGGTTATTTCTTCATGTATAATGATCAACTCGATACTCCCTAGCCCCCAACAGCCTTTTTTTTCATAACACTTTAACCAGAGTGACGGGAGAGCGGCATTTCAGAAAACGTGCTTATCTCGGCGAGAAAAAGCGATTTCGGCAATAAAATTTAAAACGCGTGTAAAACATAAACCAAACGATGAAATTGGTTATTTCTTCATGTATAATGATCAACTCGATACTCCCTAGCCCCCAACAGCCTTTTTTTTCATAACACTTTAACCAGAGTGACGGGAGAGCGGCATTTCAGAAAACGTGCTTATCTCGGCGAGAAAAAGCGATTTCGGCAATAAAATTTAAAACGCGTGTAAAACATAAACCAAACGATGAAATTGGTTATTTCTTCATGTATAATGATCAACTCGATACTCCCTAGCCCCCAACAGCCTTTTTTTTCATAACACTTTAACCAGAGTGACGGGAGAACGGCATTTCAGAAAACGTGCTTATCTCGGCGAGAAAAAGCGATTTCGGCAATAAAATTTAAAACGCGTGTAAAACATAAACCAAACGATGAAATTGGTTATTTCTTCATGTTTAATGATCAACTCGATACTCCCTAGCCCCCAACAGCCTTTTTTTTCATAACACTTTAACCAGAGTGACGGGAGAGCGGCATTTCAGAAAACGTGCTTATCTCGGCGAGAAAAAGCGATTTCGGCAATAAAATTTAAAACGCGTGTAAAACATAAACCAAACGATGAAATTGGTTATTTCTTCATGTATAATGATCAACTCGATACTCCCTAGCCCCCAACAGCCTTTTTTTTCATAACACTTTAACCAGAGTGACGGGAGAGCGGCATTTCAGAAAACGTGCTTATCTCGGCGAGAAAAAGCGATTTCGGCAATAAAATTTAAAACGCGTGTAAAACATAAACCAAACGATGAAATTGGTTATTTCTTCATGTATAATGATCAACTCGATACTCCCTAGCCCCCAACAGCCTTTTTTTTCATAACACTTTAACCAGAGTGACGGGAGAGCGGCATTTCAGAAAACGTGCTTATCTCGGCGAGAAAAAGCGATTTCGGCAATACAATTTAAAACGCGTGTAAAACATAAACCAAACGATGAAATTGGTTATTTCTTCATGTATAATGATCAACTCGATACTCCCTAGCCCCCAACAGCCTTTTTTTTCATAACACTTTAACCAGAGTGACGGGAGAGCGGCATTTCAGAAAACGTGCTTATCTCGGCGAGAAAAAGCGATTTCGGCAATAAAATTTAAAACGCGTGGAAAACATAAACCAAACGATGAAATTGGTTATTTCTTCATGTATAATGATCAACTCGATACTCCCTAGCCCCCAACAGCCTTTTTTTTCATAACACTTTAACCAGAGTGACGGGAGAGCGGCATTTCAGAAAACGTGCTTATCTCGGCGAGAAAAAGCGATTTCGGCAATAAAATTTAAAACGCGTGTAAAACATAAACCAAACGATGAAATTGGTTATTTCTTCATGTATAATGATCAACTCGATACTCCCTAGCCCCCAACAGCCTTTTTTTTCATAACACTTTAACCAGAGTGACGGGAGAGCGGCATTTCAGAAAACGTGCTTATCTCGGCGAGAAAAAGCGATTTCGGCAATAAAATTTAAAACGCGTGTAAAACATAAACCAAACGATGAAATTGGTTATTTCTTCATGTATAATGATCAACTCGATACTCCCTAGCCCCCAACAGCCTTTTTTTTCATAACACTTTAACCAGAGTGACGGGAGAGCGGCATTTCAGAAAACGTGCTTATCTCGGCGAGAAAAAGCGATTTCGGCAATAAAATTTAAAACGCGTGTAAAACATAAACCAAACGATGAAATTGGTTATTTCTTCATGTATAATGATCAACTCGATACTCCCTAGCCCCCAACAGCCTTTTTTTTCATAACACTTTAACCAGAGTGACGGGAGAGCGGCATTTCAGAAAACGTGCTTATCTCGGCGAGAAAAAGCGATTTCGGCAATAAAATTTAAAACGCGTGTAAAACATAAACCAAACGATGAAATTGGTTATTTCTTCATGTATAATGATCAACTCGATACTCCCTAGCCCCCAACAGCCTTTTTTTTCATAACACTTTAACCAGAGTGACGGGAGAGCGGCATTTCAGAAAACGTGCTTATCTCGGCGAGAAAAAGCGATTTCGGCAATAAAATTTAAAACGCGTGTAAAACATAAACCAAACGATGAAATTGGTTATTTCTTCATGTATAATGATCAACTCGATACTCCCTAGCCCCCAACAGCCTTTTTTTTCATAACACTTTAACCAGAGTGACGGGAGAGCGGCATTTCAGAAAACGTGCTTATCTCGGCGAGAAAAAGCGATTTCGGCAATACAATTTAAAACGCGTGTAAAACATAAACCAAACGATGAAATTGGTTATTTCTTCATGTATAATGATCAACTCGATACTCCCTAGCCCCCAACAGCCTTTTTTTTCATAACACTTTAACCAGAGTGACGGGAGAGCGGCATTTCAGAAAACGTGCTTATCTCGGCGAGAAAAAGCGATTTCGGCAATAAAATTTAAAACGCGTGGAAAACATAAACCAAACGATGAAATTGGTTATTTCTTCATGTATAATGATCAACTCGATACTCCCTAGCCCCCAACAGCCTTTTTTTTCATAACACTTTAACCAGAGTGACGGGAGAGCGGCATTTCAGAAAACGTGCTTATCTCGGCGAGAAAAAGCGATTTCGGCAATAAAATTTAAAACGCGTGTAAAACATAAACCAAACGATGAAATTGGTTATTTCTTCATGTATAATGATCAACTCGATACTCCCTAGCCCCCAACAGCCTTTTTTTTCATAACACTTTAACCAGAGTGACGGGAGAGCGGCATTTCAGAAAACGTGCTTATCTCGGCGAGAAAAAGCGATTTCGGCAATAAAATTTAAAACGCGTGTAAAACATAAACCAAACGATGAAATTGGTTATTTCTTCATGTATAATGATCAACTCGATACTCCCTAGCCCCCAACAGCCTTTTTTTTCATAACACTTTAACCAGAGTGACGGGAGAGCGGCATTTCAGAAAACGTGCTTATCTCGGCGAGAAAAAGCGATTTCGGCAATAAAATTTAAAACGCGTGTAAAACATAAACCAAACGATGAAATTGGTTATTTCTTCATGTATAATGATCAACTCGATACTCCCTAGCCCCCAACAGCCTTTTTTTTCATAACACTTTAACCAGAGTGACGGGAGAGCGGCATTTCAGAAAACGTGCTTATCTCGGCGAGAAAAAGCGATTTCGGCAATAAAATTTAAAACGCGTGTAAAACATAAACCAAACGATGAAATTGGTTATTTCTTCATGTATAATGATCAACTCGATACTCCCTAGCCCCCAACAGCCTTTTTTTTCATAACACTTTAACCAGAGTGACGGGAGAGCGGCATTTCAGAAAACGTGCTTATCTCGGCGAGAAAAAGCGATTTCGGCAATAAAATTTAAAACGCGTGTAAAACATAAACCAAACGATGAAATTGGTTATTTCTTCATGTATAATGATCAACTCGATACTCCCTAGCCCCCAACAGCCTTTTTTTTCATAACACTTTAACCAGAGTGACGGGAGAGCGGCATTTCAGAAAACGTGCTTATCTCGGCGAGAAAAAGCGATTTCGGCAATAAAATTTAAAACGCGTGTAAAACATAAACCAAACGATGAAATTGGTTATTTCTTCATGTATAATGATCAACTAGATACTCCCTAGCCCCCAACAGCCTTTTTTTTCATAACACTTTAACCAGAGTGACGGGAGAGCGGCATTTCAGAAAACGTGCTTATCTCGGCGAGAAAAAGCGATTTCGGCAATAAAATTTAAAACGCGTGTAAAACATAAACCAAACGATGAAATTGGTTATTTCTTCATGTATAATGATCAACTCGATACTCCCTAGCCCCCAACAGCCTTTTTTTTCATAACACTTTAACCAGAGTGACGGGAGAGCGGCATTTCAGAAAACGTGCTTATCTCGGCGAGAAAAAGCGATTTCGGCAATAAAATTTAAAACGCGTGTAAAACATAAACCAAACGATGAAATTGGTTATTTCTTCATGTATAATGATCAACTCGATACTCCCTAGCCCCCAACAGCCTTTTTTTTCATAACACTTTAACCAGAGTGACGGGAGAGCGGCATTTCAGAAAACGTGCTTATCTCGGCGAGAAAAAGCGATTTCGGCAATAAAATTTAAAACGCGTGTAAAACATAAATCAAACGATGAAATTGGTTATTTCTTCATGTATAATGATCAACTCGAGTCGAGCTCCAGGGAGAGAGGCTGATTTTTCGCTTTTTGAGGCCGACCGACGAACCGGCGCGGGGCGGACTCAAAAGCCCGCAGAGCCGTAGGCACTTAGAAAAGTTTCGCCTTTGGCTGTGAGCTCCAGGGGGAGAGGCTGGTTTTGCGTTATTTTAGGCCGGCTGGAGAACCGGCGCGGGTCGGACGCACAATCCCCGCAGAGCCGTGGGCACTTAGAAAATTTTTGCCAAGTTGGCTCTGAGCGCCTGGTACCTAATATGGAAGTATAGAGGCCGACTTTCGGGCAAGATCACGCCGCGTTAGGCTTCCAGGACCCCGGCTAAGCAATTTTACCGGGCCGCCCGGTTCTTTTTTTGAACCAGCCCGGTTCTTTTTACACTTCCAGCTGGAGCTCAGCAGCGGCTTTTTGCGCAAGATCACGCCGGGTTAGGCTTCCAGGACCTCGGCTAAGCAATTCTACCGGGCCGCCCGGTTCTTTTTTTGAACCAGCCCGGTTCTTTTTACACTTCCAGCTGGAGCTCACGAGCGGCTTTTTGGACAAGATCACGCCGTGTTAGGCTTCCAGAGCCCCGGCTAAGCAATTTTACCGGCCCGCCCGGTTCTTTTTTTTAACCAGCCCGGTTCTTTTTACACTTCCAGCTGGAGCTCAGCAGCGGGTTTTTGGACAAGATCACGCCGTGTTAGGCTTCCAGAGCCCCGGCTAAGCAATTTTACAGGGTCGCCCGGTTCTTTTTTTTAACCAGCCCGGTTTTTTTTACACTTCCAGCTGGAGCTCAGCAGCGGCTTTTTGCACAGTATCACGCCGGGTTAGGCTTCCAGAGCCCCGGCTAAGCAATTTTACCGGGCCGCCCGGTTCTTTTTTTTAACCAGCCCGGTTCTTTTTACACTTCCAGCTGGAGCTCAGCAGCGGCTTTTTGGACAAGATCACGCCGTGTTAGGCTTCCAGAGCCCCGGCTAAGCAATTTTACCGGGTCGCCGGGTTCTTTTTTTTAACCAGCCCGGTTCTTTTTACACTTCCAGCTGGAGCTCAGCAGCGGCTTTTTGGACAAGATCACGCCGTGTTAGGCTTCCAGAGCCCCGGCTAAGCAATTTTACCGGGTCGCCCGGTTCTTTTTTTAACCAGCCCGGTTCTTTTTACACTTCCAGCTGGAGCTCAGCATCGTGTAAAACATAAACCAAACGATGAAATTGGTTATTTCTTCATGTATAATGATCAACTCGATACTCCCTAGCCCCCAACAGCCTTTTTTTTCATAACACTTTAACCAGAGTGACGGGAGAGCGGCATTTCAGAAAACGTGCTTATCTCGGCGAGAAAAAGTGATTTCGGCAATCAAATTTAAAACGCGTGTAAAACATAAATCAAACGATGAAATTGGTTATTTCTTCATGTATAATGATCAACTCGATACTCCCTAGCCCCCAACAGCCTTTTTTTTCATAACACTTTAACCAGAGTGACGGGAGAGCGGCATTTCAGAAAACGTGCTTATCTCGGCGAGAAAAAGCGATTTCGGCAATAAAATTTAAAACGCGTGTAAAACATAAACCAAACGATGAAATTGGTTATTTCTTCATGTATAATGATCAACTCGATACTCCCTAGCCCCCAACAGCCTTTTTTTTCAAACCACTTTAACCAGAGTGACGGGAGAGCGGCATTTCAGAAAACGTGCTTATCTCGGCGAGAAAAAGCGATTTCGGCAATAAAATTTAAAACGCGTGTAAAACATAAACCAAACGATGAAATTGGTTATTTCTTCATGTATAATGATCAACTCGATACTCCCTAGCCCCCAACAACCTTTTTTTTCATAACACTTTAACCAGAGTGACGGGAGAGCGGCATTTCAGAAAACGTGCTTATCTCGGCGAGAAAAAGCGATTTCGGCAATAAAATTTAAAACGCGTGTAAAACATAAACCAAACGATGAAATTGGTTATTTCTTCATGTATAATGATCAACTCGATACTCCCTAGCCCCCAACAGCCTTTTTTTTCATAACACTTTAACCAGAGTGACGGGAGAGCGGCATTTCAGAAAACGTGCTTATCTCGGCGAGAAAAAGCGATTTCGGCAATAAAATTTAAAACGCGTGTAAAACATAAACCAAACGATGAAATTGG
The DNA here is from genome assembly GCF_054491065.1 of Syngnathus leptorhynchus. Classification (NCBI taxonomy): domain Eukaryota; kingdom Metazoa; phylum Chordata; class Actinopteri; order Syngnathiformes; family Syngnathidae; genus Syngnathus; species Syngnathus leptorhynchus. The sequence continues at coordinate 45,278 of NW_028232219.1, read as the reverse complement.
TTATTTCTTCATGTATAATGATCAACTCGATACTCCCTAGCCCCCAACAGCCTTTTTTTTCATAACACTTTAACCAGAGTGACGGGAGAGCGGCATTTCAGAAAACGTGCTTATCTCGGCGAGAAAAAGCGATTTCGGCAATAAAATTTAAAACGCGTGTAAAACATAAACCAAACGATGAAATTGGTTATTTCTTCATGTATAATGATCAACTCGATACTCCCTAGCCCCCAACAGCCTTTTTTTTCATAACACTTTAACCAGAGTGACGGGAGAGCGGCATTTCAGAAAACGTGCTTATCTCGGCGAGAAAAAGCGATTTCGGCAATAAAATTTAAAACGCGTGTAAAACATAAACCAAACGATGAAATTGGTTATTTCTTCATGTATAATGATCAACTCGATACTCCCTAGCCCCCAACAGCCTTTTTTTTCATAACACTTTAACCAGAGTGACGGGAGAGCGGCATTTCAGAAAACGTGCTTATCTCGGCGAGAAAAAGCGATTTCGGCAATAAAATTTAAAACGCGTGTAAAACATAAACCAAACGATGAAATTGGTTATTTCTTCATGTATAATGATCAACTCGATACTCCCTAGCCCCCAACAGCCTTTTTTTTCATAACACTTTAACCAGAGTGACGGGAGAGCGGCATTTCAGAAAACGTGCTTATCTCGGCGAGAAAAAGCGATTTCGGCAATAAAATTTAAAACGCGTGTAAAACATAAACCAAACGATGAAATTGGTTATTTCTTCATGTATAATGATCAACTCGATACTCCCTAGCCCCCAACAGCCTTTTTTTTCATAACACTTTAACCAGAGTTACGGGAGAGCGGCATTTCAGAAAACGTGCTTATCTCGGCGAGAAAAAGCGATTTCGGCAATAAAATTTAAAACGCGTGTAAAACATAAACCAAACGATGAAATTGGTTATTTCTTCATGTATAATGATCAACTCGATACTCCCTAGCCCCCAACAGCCTTTTTTTTCATAACACTTTAACCAGAGTGACGGGAGAGCGGCATTTCAGAAAACGTGCTTATCTCGGCGAGAAAAAGCGATTTCGGCAATAAAATTTAAAACGCGTGTAAAACATAAACCAAACGATGAAATTGGTTATTTCTTCATGTATAATGATCAACTCGATACTCCCTAGCCCCCAACAGCCTTTTTTTTCATAACACTTTAACCAGAGTGACGGGAGAGCGGCATTTCAGAAAACGTGCTTATCTCGGCGAGAAAAAGCGATTTCGGCAATAAAATTTAAAACGCGTGTAAAACATAAACCAAACGATGAAATTGGTTATTTCTTCATGTATAATGATCAACTCGATACTCCCTAGCCCCCAACAGCCTTTTTTTTCATAACACTTTAACCAGAGTGACGGGAGAGCGGCATTTCAGAAAACGTGCTTATCTCGGCGAGAAAAAGCGATTTCGGCAATAAAATTTAAAACGCGTGTAAAACATAAACCAAACGATGAAATTGGTTATTTCTTCATGTATAATGATCAACTCGATACTCCCTAGCCCCCAACAGCCTTTTTTTTCATAACACTTTAACCAGAGTGACGGGAGAACGGCATTTCAGAAAACGTGCTTATCTCGGCGAGAAAAAGCGATTTCGGCAATAAAATTTAAAACGCGTGTAAAACATAAACCAAACGATGAAATTGGTTATTTCTTCATGTTTAATGATCAACTCGATACTCCCTAGCCCCCAACAGCCTTTTTTTTCATAACACTTTAACCAGAGTGACGGGAGAGCGGCATTTCAGAAAACGTGCTTATCTCGGCGAGAAAAAGCGATTTCGGCAATAAAATTTAAAACGCGTGTAAAACATAAACCAAACGATGAAATTGGTTATTTCTTCATGTATAATGATCAACTCGATACTCCCTAGCCCCCAACAGCCTTTTTTTTCATAACACTTTAACCAGAGTGACGGGAGAGCGGCATTTCAGAAAACGTGCTTATCTCGGCGAGAAAAAGCGATTTCGGCAATAAAATTTAAAACGCGTGTAAAACATAAACCAAACGATGAAATTGGTTATTTCTTCATGTATAATGATCAACTCGAGTCGAGCTCCAGGGAGAGAGGCTGATTTTTCGCTTTTTGAGGCCGACCGACGAACCGGCGCGGGGCGGACTCAAAAGCCCGCAGAGCCGTAGGCACTTAGAAAAGTTTCGCCTTTGGCTGTGAGCTCCAGGGGGAGAGGCTGGTTTTGCGTTATTTTAGGCCGGCTGGAGAACCGGCGCGGGTCGGACGCACAATCCCCGCAGAGCCGTGGGCACTTAGAAAATTTTTGCCAAGTTGGCTCTGAGCGCCTGGTACCTAATATGGAAGTATAGAGGCCGACTTTCGGGCAAGATCACGCCGCGTTAGGCTTCCAGGACCCCGGCTAAGCAATTTTACCGGGCCGCCCGGTTCTTTTTTTGAACCAGCCCGGTTCTTTTTACACTTCCAGCTGGAGCTCAGCAGCGGCTTTTTGCGCAAGATCACGCCGGGTTAGGCTTCCAGGACCTCGGCTAAGCAATTCTACCGGGCCGCCCGGTTCTTTTTTTGAACCAGCCCGGTTCTTTTTACACTTCCAGCTGGAGCTCACGAGCGGCTTTTTGGACAAGATCACGCCGTGTTAGGCTTCCAGAGCCCCGGCTAAGCAATTTTACCGGCCCGCCCGGTTCTTTTTTTTAACCAGCCCGGTTCTTTTTACACTTCCAGCTGGAGCTCAGCAGCGGGTTTTTGGACAAGATCACGCCGTGTTAGGCTTCCAGAGCCCCGGCTAAGCAATTTTACAGGGTCGCCCGGTTCTTTTTTTTAACCAGCCCGGTTTTTTTTACACTTCCAGCTGGAGCTCAGCAGCGGCTTTTTGCACAGTATCACGCCAGGTTAGGCTTCCAGAGCCCCGGCTAAGCAATTTTACCGGGCCGCCCGGTTCTTTTTTTTAACCAGCCCGGTTCTTTTTACACTTCCAGCTGGAGCTCAGCAGCGGCTTTTTGGACAAGATCACGCCGTGTTAGGCTTCCAGAGCCCCGGCTAAGCAATTTTACCGGGTCGCCGGGTTCTTTTTTTTAACCAGCCCGGTTCTTTTTACACTTCCAGCTGGAGCTCAGCAGCGGCTTTTTGGACAAGATCACGCCGTGTTAGGCTTCCAGAGCCCCGGCTAAGCAATTTTACCGGGTCGCCCGGTTCTTTTTTTAACCAGCCCGGTTCTTTTTACACTTCCAGCTGGAGCTCAGCATCGTGTAAAACATAAACCAAACGATGAAATTGGTTATTTCTTCATGTATAATGATCAACTCGATACTCCCTAGCCCCCAACAGCCTTTTTTTTCATAACACTTTAACCAGAGTGACGGGAGAGCGGCATTTCAGAAAACGTGCTTATCTCGGCGAGAAAAAGTGATTTCGGCAATAAAATTTAAAACGCGTGTAAAACATAAATCAAACGATGAAATTGGTTATTTCTTCATGTATAATGATCAACTCGATACTCCCTAGCCCCCAACAGCCTTTTTTTTCATAACACTTTAACCAGAGTGACGGGAGAGCGGCATTTCAGAAAACGTGCTTATCTCGGCGAGAAAAAGCGATTTCGGCAATAAAATTTAAAACGCGTGTAAAACATAAACCAAACGATGAAATTGGTTATTTCTTCATGTATAATGATCAACTCGATACTCCCTAGCCCCCAACAGCCTTTTTTTTCAAACCACTTTAACCAGAGTGACGGGAGAGCGGCATTTCAGAAAACGTGCTTATCTCGGCGAGAAAAAGCGATTTCGGCAATAAAATTTAAAACGCGTGTAAAACATAAACCAAACGATGAAATTGGTTATTTCTTCATGTATAATGATCAACTCGATACTCCCTAGCCCCCAACAGCCTTTTTTTTCATAACACTTTAACCAGAGTGACGGGAGAGCGGCATTTCAGAAAACGTGCTTATCTCGGCGAGAAAAAGCGATTTCGGCAATAAAATTTAAAACGCGTGTAAAACATAAACCAAACGATGAAATTGGTTATGTCTTCATGTATAATGATCAACTCGATACTCCCTAGCCCCCAACAGCCTTTTTTTTCATAACACTTTAACCAGAGTGACGGGAGAGCGGCATTTCAGAAAACGTGCTTATCTCGGCGAGAAAAAGCGATTTCGGCAATAAAATTTAAAACGCGTGTAAAACATAAACCAAACGATGAAATTGGTTATTTCTTCATGTATAATGATCAACTCGATACTCCCTAGCCCCCAACAGCCTTTTTTTTCATAACACTTTAACCAGAGTGACGGGAGAGCGGCATTTCAGAAAACGTGCTTATCTCGGCGAGAAAAAGCGATTTCGGCAATAAAATTTAAAACGCGTGTAAAACATAAACCAAACGATGAAATTGGTTATTTCTTCATGTATAATGATCAACTCGATACTCCCTAGCCCCCAACAGCCTTTTTTTTCATAACACTTTAACCAGAGTGACGGGAGAACGGCATTTCAGAAAACGTGCTTATCTCGGCGAGAAAAAGCGATTTCGGCAATAAAATTTAAAACGCGTGTAAAACATAAACCAAACGATGAAATTGGTTATTTCTTCATGTTTAATAATCAACTCGATACTCCCTAGCCCCCAACAGCCTTTTTTTTCATAACACTTTAACCAGAGTGACGGGAGAGCGGCATTTCAGAAAACGTGCTTATCTCGGCGAGAAAAAGCGATTTCGCCAATAAAATTTAAAACGCGTGTAAAACATAAACCAAACGATGAAATTGGTTATTTCTTCATGTATAATGATCAACTCGATACTCCCTAGCCCCCAACAGCCTTTTTTTTCATAACACTTTAACCAGAGTGACGGGAGAGCGGCATTTCAGAAAACGTGCTTATCTCGGCGAGAAAAAGCGATTTCGGCAATAAAATTTAAAACGCGTGTAAAACATAAACCAAACGATGAAATTGGTTATTTCTTCATGTATAATGATCAACTCGATACTCCGTAGCCCCCAACAGCCTTTTTTTTCATAACACTTTAACCAGAGTGACGGGAGAGCGGCATTTCAGAAAACGTGCTTATCTCGGCGAGAAAAAGCGATTTCGGAAATAAAATTTAAAACGCGTGTAAAACATAAACCAAACGATGAAATTGGTTATTTCTTCATGTATAATGATCAACTCGATACTCCCTAGCCCCCAACAGCCTTTTTTTTCATAACACTTTAACCAGAGTGACGGGAGAGCGGCATTTCAGAAAACGTGCTTATCTCGGCGAGAAAAAGCGATTTCGGCAATAAAATTTAAAACGCGTGTAAAACATAAACCAAACGATGAAATTGGTTATTTCTTCATGTATAATGATCAACTCGATACTCCCTAGCCCCCAACAGCCTTTTTTTTCATAACACTTTAACCAGAGTGACGGGAGAGCGGCATTTCAGAAAACGTGCTTATCTCGGCGAGAAAAAGCGATTTCGGCAATAAAATTTAAAACGCGTGTAAAACATAAACCAAACGATGAAATTGGTTATTTCTTCATGTATAATGATCAACTCGATACTCCCTAGCCCCCAACAGCCTTTTTTTTCATAACACTTTAACCAGAGTGACGGGAGAGCGGCATTTCAGAAAACGTGCTTATCTCGGCGAGAAAAAGCGATTTCGGCAATAAAATTTAAAACGCGTGTAAAACATAAACCAAACGATGAAATTGGTTATTTCTTCATGTATAATGATCAACTCGATACTCCCTAGCCCCCAACAGCCTTTTCTTTCATAACACTTTAACCAGAGTGACGGGAGAGCGGCATTTCAGAAAACGTGCTTATCTCGGCGAGAAAAAGCGATTTCGGCAATAAAATTTAAAACGCGTGTAAAACATAAACCAAACGATGAAATTGGTTATTTCTTCATGTATAATGATCAACTCGATACTCCCTAGCCCCCAACAGCCTTTTTTTTCATAACACTTTAACCAGAGTGACGGGAGAGCGGCATTTCAGAAAACGTGCTTATCTCGGCGAGAAAAAGCGATTTCGGCAATAAAATTTAAAACGCGTGTAAAACATAAACCAAACGATGAAATTGGTTATTTCTTCATGTATAATGATCAACTCGATACTCCCTAGCCCCCAACAGCCTTTTTTTTCATAACACTTTAACCAGAGTGACGGGAGAGCGGCATTTCAGAAAACGTGCTTATCTCGGCGAGAAAAAGCGATTTCGGCAATAAAATTTAAAACGCGTGTAAAACATAAACCAAACGATGAAATTGGTTATTTCTTCATGTATAATGATCAACTCGATACTCCCTAGCCCCCAACAGCCTTTTTTTTCATAACACTTTAACCAGAGTGACGGGAGAGCGGCATTTCAGAAAACGTGCTTATCTCGGCGAGAAAAAGCGATTTCGGCAATAAAATTTAAAACGCGTGTAAAACATAAACCAAACGATGAAATTGGTTATTTCTTCATGTATAATGATCAACTCGATACTCCCTAGCCCCCAACAGCCTTTTTTTTCATAACACTTTAACCAGAGTGACGGGAGAGCGGCATTTCAGAAAACGTGCTTATCTCGGCGAGAAAAAGCGATTTCGGCAATAAAATTTAAAACGCGTGTAAAACATAAACCAAACGATGAAATTGGTTATTTCTTCATGTATAATGATCAACTCGATACTCCCTAGCCCCCAACAGCCTTTTTTTTCATAACACTTTAACCAGAGTGACGGGAGAGCGGCATTTCAGAAAACGTGCTTATCTCGGCGAGAAAAAGCGATTTCGGCAATAAAATTTAAAACGCGTGTAAAACATAAACCAAACGATGAAATTGGTTATTTCTTCATGTATAATGATCAACTCGATACTCCCTAGCCCCCAACAGCCTTTTTTTTCATAACACTTTAACCAGAGTGACGGGAGAGCGGCATTTCAGAAAACGTGCTTATCTCGGCGAGAAAAAGCGATTTCGGCAATAAAATTTAAAACGCGTGTAAAACATAAACCAAACGATGAAATTGGTTATTTCTTCATGTATAATGATCAACTCGATACTCCCTAGCCCCCAACAGCCTTTTTTTTCATAACACTTTAACCAGAGTGACGGGAGAGCGGCATTTCAGAAAACGTGCTTATCTCGGCGAGAAAAAGCGATTTCGGCAATAAAATTTAAAACGCGTGTAAAACATAAACCAAACGATGAAATTGGTTATTTCTTCATGTATAATGATCAACTCGATACTCCCTAGCCCCCAACAGCCTTTTTTTTCATAACACTTTAACCAGAGTGACGGGAGAGCGGCATTTCAGAAAACGTGCTTATCTCGGCGAGAAAAAGCGATTTCGGCAATAAAATTTAAAACGCGTGTAAAACATAAACCAAACGATGAAATTGGTTATTTCTTCATGTATAATGATCAACTCGATACTCCCTAGCCCCCAACAGCCTTTTTTTTCATAACACTTTAACCAGAGTGACGGGAGAGCGGCATTTCAGAAAACGTGCTTATCTCGGCGAGAAAAAGCGATTTCGGCAATAAAATTTAAAACGCGTGTAAAACATAAACCAAACGATGAAATTGGTTATTTCTTCATGTATAATGATCAACTCGATACTCCCTAGCCCCCAACAGCCTTTTTTTTCATAACACTTTAACCAGAGTGACGGGAGAGCGGCATTTCAGAAAACGTGCTTATCTCGGCGAGAAAAAGCGATTTCGGCAATAAAATTTAAAACGCGTGTAAAACATAAACCAAACGATGAAATTGGTTATTTCTTCATGTATAATGATCAACTCGATACTCCCTAGCCCCCAACAGCCTTTTTTTTCATAACACTTTAACCAGAGTGACGGGAGAGCGGCATTTCAGAAAACGTGCTTATCTCGGCGAGAAAAAGCGATTTCGGCAATAAAATTTAAAACGCGTGTAAAACATAAACCAAACGATGAAATTGGTTATTTCTTCATGTATAATGATCAACTCGATACTCCCTAGCCCCCAACAGCCTTTTTTTTCATAACACTTTAACCAGAGTGACGGGAGAGCGGCATTTCAGAAAACGTGCTTATCTCGGCGAGAAAAAGCGATTTCGGCAATAAAATTTAAAACGCGTGTAAAACATAAACCAAACGATGAAATTGGTTATTTCTTCATGTATAATGATCAACTCGATACTCCCTAGCCCCCAACAGCCTTTTTTTTCATAACACTTTAACCAGAGTGACGGGAGAGCGGCATTTCAGAAAACGTGCTTATCTCGGCGAGAAAAAGCGATTTCGGCAATAAAATTTAAAACGCGTGTAAAACATAAACCAAACGATGAAATTGGTTATTTCTTCATGTATAATGATCAACTCGATACTCCCTAGCCCCCAACAGCCTTTTTTTTCATAACACTTTAACCAGAGTGACGGGAGAGCGGCATTTCAGAAAACGTGCTTATCTCGGCGAGAAAAAGCGATTTCGGCAATAAAATTTAAAACGCGTGTAAAACATAAACCAAACGATGAAATTGGTTATTTCTTCATGTATAATGATCAACTCGATACTCCCTAGCCCCCAACAGCCTTTTTTTTCATAACACTTTAACCAGAGTGACGGGAGAGCGGCATTTCAGAAAACGTGCTTATCTCGGCGAGAAAAAGCGATTTCGGCAATAAAATTTAAAACGCGTGTAAAACATAAACCAAACGATGAAATTGGTTATTTCTTCATGTATAATGATCAACTCGATACTCCCTAGCCCCCAACAGCCTTTTTTTTCATAACACTTTAACCAGAGTGACGGGAGAGCGGCATTTCAGAAAACGTGCTTATCTCGGCGAGAAAAAGCGATTTCGGCAATAAAATTTAAAACGCGTGTAAAACATAAACCAAACGATGAAATTGGTTATTTCTTCATGTATAATGATCAACTCGATACTCCCTAGCCCCCAACAGCCTTTTTTTTCATAACACTTTAACCAGAGTGACGGGAGAGCGGCATTTCAGAAAACGTGCTTATCTCGGCGAGAAAAAGCGATTTCGGCAATAAAATTTAAAACGCGTGTAAAACATAAACCAAACGATGAAATTGGTTATTTCTTCATGTATAATGATCAACTCGATACTCCCTAGCCCCCAACAGCCTTTTTTTTCATAACACTTTAACCAGAGTGACGGGAGAGCGGCATTTCAGAAAACGTGCTTATCTCGGCGAGAAAAAGCGATTTCGGCAATAAAATTTAAAACGCGTGTAAAACATAAACCAAACGATGAAATTGGTTATTTCTTCATGTATAATGATCAACTCGATACTCCCTAGCCCCCAACAGCCTTTTTTTTCATAACACTTTAACCAGAGTGACGGGAGAGCGGCATTTCAGAAAACGTGCTTATCTCGGCGAGAAAAAGCGATTTCGGCAATAAAATTTAAAACGCGTGTAAAACATAAACCAAACGATGAAATTGGTTATTTCTTCATGTATAATGATCAACTCGATACTCCCTAGCCCCCAACAGCCTTTTTTTTCATAACACTTTAACCAGAGTGACGGGAGAGCGGCATTTCAGAAAACGTGCTTATCTCGGCGAGAAAAAGCGATTTCGGCAATAAAATTTAAAACGCGTGTAAAACATAAACCAAACGATGAAATTGGTTATTTCTTCATGTATAATGATCAACTCGATACTCCCTAGCCCCCAACAGCCTTTTTTTTCATAACACTTTAACCAGAGTGACGGGAGAGCGGCATTTCAGAAAACGTGCTTATCTCGGCGAGAAAAAGCGATTTCGGCAATAAAATTTAAAACGCGTGTAAAACATAAACCAAACGATGAAATTGGTTATTTCTTCATGTATAATGATCAACTCGATACTCCCTAGCCCCCAACAGCCTTTTTTTTCATAACACTTTAACCAGAGTGACGGGAGAGCGGCATTTCAGAAAACGTGCTTATCTCGGCGAGAAAAAGCGATTTCGGCAATAAAATTTAAAACGCGTGTAAAACATAAACCAAACGATGAAATTGGTTATTTCTTCATGTATAATGATCAACTCGATACTCCCTAGCCCCCAACAGCCTTTTTTTTCATAACACTTTAACCAGAGTGACGGGAGAGCGGCATTTCAGAAAACGTGCTTATCTCGGCGAGAAAAAGCGATTTCGGCAATAAAATTTAAAACGCGTGTAAAACATAAACCAAACGATGAAATTGGTTATTTCTTCATGTATAATGATCAACTCGATACTCCCTAGCCCCCAACAGCCTTTTTTTTCATAACACTTTAACCAGAGTGACGGGAGAGCGGCATTTCAGAAAACGTGCTTATCTCGGCGAGAAAAAGCGATTTCGGCAATAAAATTTAAAACGCGTGTAAAACATAAACCAAACGATGAAATTGGTTATTTCTTCATGTATAATGATCAACTCGATACTCCCTAGCCCCCAACAGCCTTTTTTTTCATAACACTTTAACCAGAGTGACGGGAGAGCGGCATTTCAGAAAACGTGCTTATCTCGGCGAGAAAAAGCGATTTCGGCAATAAAATTTAAAACGCGTGTAAAACATAAACCAAACGATGAAATTGGTTATTTCTTCATGTATAATGATCAACTCGATACTCCCTAGCCCCCAACAGCCTTTTTTTTCATAACACTTTAACCAGAGTGACGGGAGAGCGGCATTTCAGAAAACGTGCTTATCTCGGCGAGAAAAAGCGATTTCGGCAATAAAATTTAAAACGCGTGTAAAACATAAACCAAACGATGAAATTGGTTATTTCTTCATGTATAATGATCAACTCGATACTCCCTAGCCCCCAACAGCCTTTTTTTTTCATAACACTTTAACCAGAGTGACGGGAGAGCGGCATTTCAGAAAACGTGCTTATCTCGGCGAGAAAAAGCGATTTCGGCAATAAAATTTAAAACGCGTGTAAAACATAAACCAAACGATGAAATTGGTTATTTCTTCATGTATAATGATCAACTCGATACTCCCTAGCCCCCAACAGCCTTTTTTTTCATAACACTTTAACCAGAGTGACGGGAGAGCGGCATTTCAGAAAACGTGCTTATCTCGGCGAGAAAAAGCGATTTCGGCAATAAAATTTAAAACGCGTGTAAAACATAAACCAAACGATGAAATTGGTTATTTCTTCATGTATAATGATCAACTCGATACTCCCTAGCCCCCAACAGCCTTTTTTTTCATAACACTTTAACCAGAGTGACGGGAGAGCGGCATTTCAGAAAACGTGCTTATCTCGGCGAGAAAAAGCGATTTCGGCAATAAAATTTAAAACGCGTGTAAAACATAAACCAAACGATGAAATTGGTTATTTCTTCATGTATAATGATCAACTCGATACTCCCTAGCCCCCAACAGCCTTTTTTTTCATAACACTTTAACCAGAGTGACGGGAGAGCGGCATTTCAGAAAACGTGCTTATCTCGGCGAGAAAAAGCGATTTCGGCAATAAAATTTAAAACGCGTGTAAAACATAAACCAAACGATGAAATTGGTTATTTCTTCATGTATAATGATCAACTCGATACTCCCTAGCCCCCAACAGCCTTTTTTTTCATAACACTTTAACCAGAGTGACGGGAGAGCGGCATTTCAGAAAACGTGCTTATCTCGGCGAGAAAAAGCGATTTCGGCAATAAAATTTAAAACGCGTTGTAAAACATAAACCAAACGATGAAATTGGTTATTTCTTCATGTATAATGATCAACTCGATACTCCCTAGCCCCCAACAGCCTTTTTTTTCATAACACTTTAACCAGAGTGACGGGGAGAGCGGCATTTCAGAAAACGTGCTTATCTCGGCGAGGAAAAAGCGATTTCGGCAATAAAATTTAAAACGCGTGTAAAACATAAACCAAACGATGAAATTGGTTATTTCTTCATGTATAATGATCAACTCGATACTCCCTAGCCCCCAACAGCCTTTTTTTTTCATAACACTTTAACCAGAGTGACGGAGGAGAGCGGCATTTCAGAAAACGTGCTTATCTCGGCGAGAAAAAGCGATTTCGGCAATAAAATTTAAAACGCGTGTAAAACATAAACCAAACGATGAAATTGGTTATTTCTTCATGTATAATGATCAACTCGATACTCCCTAGCCCCCAACAGCCTTTTTTTTCATAACACTTTAACCAGAGTGACGGGAGAGCGGCATTTCAGAAAACGTGCTTATCTCGGCGAGAAAAAGCGATTTCGGCAATAAAATTTAAAACGCGTGTAAAACATAAACCAAACGATGAAATTGGTTATTTCTTCATGTATAATGATCAACTCGATACTCCCTAGCCCCCAACAGCCTTTTTTTTCATAACACTTTAACCAGAGTGACGGGGAGAGCGGCATTTCAGAAAACGTGCTTATCTCGGCGAGAAAAAGCGATTTCGGCAATAAAATTTAAAACGCGTGTAAAACATAAACCAAACGATGAAATTGGTTATTTCTTCATGTATAATGATCAACTCGATACTCCCTAGCCCCAACAGCCTTTTTTTTCATAACACTTTAACCAAGAGTGACGGGAGAGCGGCATTTCAGAAAACGTGCTTATCTCGGCGAGAAAAAGCGATTTCGGCAATAAAATTTAAAACGCGTGTAAAACATAAACCAAACGATGAAATTGGTTATTTCTTCATGTATAATGATCAACTCGATACTCCCTAGCCCCCAACAGCCTTTTTTTTCATAACACTTTAACCAGAGTGACGGGAGAGCGGCATTTCAGAAAACGTGCTTATCTCGGCGAGAAAAAGCGATTTCGGCAATAAAATTTAAAACGCGTGTAAAACATAAACCAAACGATGAAATTGGTTATTTCTTCATGTATAATGATCAACTCGATTACTCCCTAGCCCCCAACAGCCTTTTTTTTCATAACACTTTAACCAGAGTGACGGGGAGAGCGGCTTTTCAGAAAACGTGCTTATCTCGGCGAGAAAAAGCGATTTCGGCAATAAAATTTAAAACGCGTGTAAAACATAAACCAAACGATGAAATTGGTTGTATAATGATCAACTCGATACTCCCTAGCCCCCAACAGCCTTTTTTTTCATAACACTTTAACCAGAGTGACGGGAGAGCGGCATTTCAGAAAACGTGCTTATCTCGGCGAGAAAAAGCGATTTCGGCAATAAAATTTAAAACGCGTGTAAAACATAAACCAAACGATGAAATTGGTTATTTCTTCATGTATAATGATCAACTCGATACTCCCTAGCCCCCAACAGCCTTTTTTTTCATAACACTTTAACCAGAGTGACGGGAGAGCGGCATTTCAGAAAACGTGCTTATCTCGGCGAGAAAAAGCGATTTCGGCAATAAAATTTAAAACGCGTGTAAAACATAAACCAAACGATGAAATTGGTTATTTCTTCATGTATAATGATCAACTCGATACTCCCTAGCCCCCAACAGCCTTTTTTTTCATAACACTTTAACCAGAGTGACGGGAGAGCGGCATTTCAGAAAACGTGCTTATCTCGGCGAGAAAAAGCGATTTCGGCAATAAAATTTAAAACGCGTGTAAAACATAAACCAAACGATGAAATTGGTTATTTCTTCATGTATAATGATCAACTCGATACTCCCTAGCCCCCAACAGCCTTTTTTTTCATAACACTTTAACCAGAGTGACGGGAGAGCGGCATTTCAGAAAACGTGCTTATCTCGGCGAGAAAAAGCGATTTCGGCAATAAAATTTAAAACGCGTGTAAAACATAAACCAAACGATGAAATTGGTTATTTCTTCATGTATAATGATCAACTCGATACTCCCTAGCCCCCAACAGCCTTTTTTTTCATAACACTTTAACCAGAGTGACGGGAGAGCGGCATTTCAGAAAACGTGCTTATCTCGGCGAGAAAAAGCGATTTCGGCAATAAAATTTAAAACGCGTGTAAAACATAAACCAAACGATGAAATTGGTTATTTCTTCATGTATAATGATCAACTCGATACTCCCTAGCCCCCAACAGCCTTTTTTTTCATAACACTTTAACCAGAGTGACGGGAGAGCGGCATTTCAGAAAACGTGCTTATCTCGGCGAGAAAAAGCGATTTCGGCAATAAAATTTAAAACGCGTGTAAAACATAAACCAAACGATGAAATTGGTTATTTCTTCATGTATAATGATCAACTCGATACTCCCTAGCCCCCAACAGCCTTTTTTTTCATAACACTTTAACCAGAGTGACGGGAGAGCGGCATTTCAGAAAACGTGCTTATCTCGGCGAGAAAAAGCGATTTCGGCAATAAAATTTAAAACGCGTGTAAAACATAAACCAAACGATGAAATTGGTTATTTCTTCATGTATAATGATCAACTCGATACTCCCTAGCCCCCAACAGCCTTTTTTTTCATAACACTTTAACCAGAGTGACGGGAGAGCGGCATTTCAGAAAACGTGCTTATCTCGGCGAGAAAAAGCGATTTCGGCAATAAAATTTAAAACGCGTGTAAAACATAAACCAAACGATGAAATTGGTTATTTCTTCATGTATAATGATCAACTCGATACTCCCTAGCCCCCAACAGCCTTTTTTTTCATAACACTTTAACCAGAGTGACGGGAGAGCGGCATTTCAGAAAACGTGCTTATCTCGGCGAGAAAAAGCGATTTCGGCAATAAAATTTAAAACGCGTGTAAAACATAAACCAAACGATGAAATTGGTTATTTCTTCATGTATAATGATCAACTCGATACTCCCTAGCCCCCAACAGCCTTTTTTTTCATAACACTTTAACCAGAGTGACGGGAGAGCGGCATTTCAGAAAACGTGCTTATCTCGGCGAGAAAAAGCGATTTCGGCAATAAAATTTGAAACGCGTGTAAAACATAAACCAAACGATTAAATTGGTTATTTCTTCATGTATAATGATCAACTCGATACTCCCTAGCCCCCAACAGCCTTTTTTTTTCATAACACTTTAACCAGAGTGACGGGAGAGCGGCATTTCAGAAAACGTGCTTATCTCGGCGAGAAAAAGCGATTTCGGCAATAAAATTTAAAACGCGTGTAAAACATAAACCAAACGATGAAATTGGTTATTTCTTCATGTATAATGATCAACTCGATACTCCCTAGCCCCCAACAGCCTTTTTTTTCATAACACTTTAACCAGAGTGACGGGAGAGCGGCATTTCAGAAAACGTGCTTATCTCGGCGAGAAAAAGCGATTTCGGCAATAAAATTTAAAACGCGTGTAAAACATAAACCAAACGATGAAATTGGTTATTTCTTCATGTATAATGATCAACTCGATACTCCCTAGCCCCCAACAGCCTTTTTTTTCATAACACTTTAACCAGAGTGACGGGAGAGCGGCATTTCAGAAGACGTGCTTATCTCGGCGAGAAAAAGCGATTTCGGCAATAAAATTTAAAACGCGTGTAAAACATAAACCAAACGATGAAATTGGTTATTTCTTCATGTATAATGATCAACTCGAGTCAAGCTCCAGGGAGAGAGGCTGATTTTTCGCTTTTTGAGGCCGACCGACGAACCGGCGCGGGGCGGACTCAAAAGCCCGCAGAGCCGTAGGCACTTAGAAAAGTTTCGCCTTTAGCTGTGAGCTCCAGGGGGAGAGGCTGGTTTTGCGTTATTTTAGGTCGGCTGGAGAACCGGCGCGGGTCGGACGCACAATCCCCGCAGAGCCGTGGGCACTTAGAAAATTTTTGCCAAGTTGGCTCTGAGCGCCTGGTACCTAATATGGAAGTATAGAGGCCGACTTTCGGGCAAGATCACGCCGCGTTAGGCTTCCAGGACCCCGGCTAAGCAATTTTACCGGGCCGCCCGGTTCTTTTTTTGAACCAGCCCGGTTCTTTTTACACTTCCAGCTGGAGCTCAGCAGCGGCTTTTTGCGCAAGATCACGCCGGGTTAGGCTTCCAGGACCTCGGCTAAGCAATTCTACCGGGCCGCCCGGTTCTTTTTTTGAACCAGCCCGGTTCTTTTTACACTTCCAGCTGGAGCTCACGAGCGGCTTTTTGGACAAGATCACGCCGTGTTAGGCTTCCAGAGCCCCGGCTAAGCAATTTTACCGGCCCGCCCGGTTCTTTTTTTTAACCAGCCCGGTTCTTTTTACACTTCCAGCTGGAGCTCAGCAGCGGGTTTTTGGACAAGATCACGCCGTGTTAGGCTTCCAGAGCCCCGTCTAAGCAATTTTACAGGGTCGCCCGGTTCTTTTTTTTAACCAGCCCGGTTTTTTTTACACTTCCAGCTGGAGCTCAGCAGCGGCTTTTTGCACAGTATCACGCCGGGTTAGGCTTCCAGAGCCCCGGCTAAGCAATTTTACCGGGCCGCCCGGTTCTTTTTTTTAACCAGCCCGGTTCTTTTTACACTTCCAGCTGGAGCTCAGCAGCGGCTTTTTGGACAAGATCACGCCGTGTTAGGCTTCCAGAGCCCCGGCTAAGCAATTTTACCGGGTCGCCCGGTTCTTTTTTTTAACCAGCCCGGTTCTTTTTACACTTCCAGCTGGAGCTCAGCAGCGGCTTTTTGGACAAGATCACGCCGTGTTAGGCTTCCAGAGCCCCGGCTAAGCAATTTTACCGGGTCGCCCGGTTCTTTTTTTAACCAGCCCGGTTCTTTTTACACTTCCAGCTGGAGCTCAGCATCGTGTAAAACATAAACCAAACGATGAAATTGGTTATTTCTTCATGTATAATGATCAACTCGATACTCCCTAGCCCCCAACAGCCTTTTTTTTCATAACACTTTAACCAGAGTGACGGGAGAGCGGCATTTCAGAAAACGTGCTTATCTCGGCGAGAAAAAGCGATTTCGGCAATAAAATTTAAAACGCGTGTAAAACATAAACCAAACGATGAAATTGGTTATTTCTTCATGTATAATGATCAACTCGATACTCCCTAGCCCCCAACAGCCTTTTTTTTTCATAACACTTTAACCAGAGTGACGGGAGAGCGGCATTTCAGAAAACGTGCTTATCTCGGCGAGAAAAAGCGATTTCGGCAATAAAATTTAAAACGCGTGTAAAACATAAACCAAACGATGGAATTGGTTATTTCTTCATGTATAATGATCAACTCGATACTCCCTAGCTCCCAACAGCCTTTTTTTTCATAACACTTTAACCAGAGTGACGGGAGAGCGGCATTTCAGAAAACGTGCTTATCTCGGCGAGAAAAAGCGATTTCGGCAATAAAATTTAAAACGCGTGTAAAACATAAACCAAACGATGAAATTGGTTATTTCTTCATGTATAATGATCAACTCGATACTCCCTAGCCCCCAACAGCCTTTTTTTTCATAACACTTTAACCAGAGTGACGGGAGAGCGGCATTTCAGAAAACGTGCTTATCTCGGCGAGAAAAAGCGATTTCGGCAATAAAATTTAAAACGCGTGTAAAACATAAACCAAACGATGAAATTGGTTATTTCTTCATGTATAATGATCAACTCGATACTCCCTAGCCCCCAACAGCCTTTTTTTTCATAACACTTTAACCAGAGTGACGGGAGAGCGGCATTTCAGAAAACGTGCTTATCTCGGCGAGAAAAAGCGATTTCGGCAATAAAATTTAAAACGCGTGTAAAACATAAACCAAACGATGAAATTGGTTATTTCTTCATGTATAATGATCAACTCGATACTCCCTAGCCCCCAACAGCCTTTTTTTTCATAACACTTTAACCAGAGTGACGGGAGAGCGGCATTTCAGAAAACGTGCTTATCTCGGCGAGAAAAAGCGATTTCGGCAATACAATTTAAAACGCGTGTAAAACATAAACCAAACGATGAAATTGGTTATTTCTTCATGTATAATGATCAACTCGATACTCCCTAGCCCCCAACAGCCTTTTTTTTCATAACACTTTAACCAGAGTGACGGGAGAGCGGCATTTCAGAAAACGTGCTTATCTCGGCGAGAAAAAGCGATTTCGGCAATAAAATTTAAAACGCGTGTAAAACATAAACCAAACGATGAAATTGGTTATTTCTTCATGTATAATGATCAACTCGATACTCCCTAGCCCCCAACAGCCTTTTTTTTCATAACACTTTAACCAGAGTGACGGGAGAGCGGCATTTCAGAAAACGTGCTTATCTCGGCGAGAAAAAGCGATTTCGGCAATAAAATTTAAAACGCGTGTAAAACATAAACCAAACGATGAAATTGGTTATTTCTTCATGTATAATGATCAACTCGATACTCCCTAGCCCCCAACAGCCTTTTTTTTCATAACACTTTAACCAGAGTGACGGGAGAGCGGCATTTCAGAAAACGTGCTTATCTCGGCGAGAAAAAGCGATTTCGGCAATAAAATTTAAAACGCGTGTAAAACATAAACCAAACGATGAAATTGGTTATTTCTTCATGTATAATGATCAACTCGATACTCCCTAGCCCCCAACAGCCTTTTTTTTCATAACACTTTAACCAGAGTGACGGGAGAGCGGCATTTCAGAAAACGTGCTTATCTCGGCGAGAAAAAGCGATTTCGGAAATAAAATTTAAAACGCGTGTAAAACATAAACCAAACGATGAAATTGGTTATTTCTTCATGTATAATGATCAACTCGATACTCCCTAGCCCCCAACAGCCTTTTTTTTCATAACACTTTAACCAGAGTGACGGGAGAGCGGCATTTCAGAAAACGTGCTTATCTCGGCGAGAAAAAGCGATTTCGGCAATAAAATTTAAAACGCGTGTAAAACATAAACCAAACGATGAAATTGGTTATTTCTTCATGTATAATGATCAACTCGATACTCCCTAGCCCCCAACAGCCTTTTTTTTTCATAACACTTTAACCAGAGTGACGGGAGAGCGGCATTTCAGAAAACGTGCTTATCTCGGCGAGAAAAAGCGATTTCGGCAATAAAATTTAAAACGCGTGTAAAACATAAATCAAACGATGAAATTGGTTATTTCTTCATGTATAATGATCAACTCGATACTCCCTAGCCCCCAACAGCCTTTTTTTTCATAACACTTTAACCAGAGTGACGGGAGAGCGGCATTTCAGAAAACGTGCTTATCTCGGCGAGAAAAAGCGATTTCGGCAATAAAATTTAAAACGCGTGTAAAACATAAACCAAACGATGAAATTGGTTATTTCTTCATGTATAATGATCAACTCGATACTCCCTAGCCCCCAACAGCCTTTTTTTTCATAACACTTTAACCAGAGTGACGGGAGAGCGGCATTTCAGAAAACGTGCTTATCTCGGCGAGAAAAAGCGATTTCGGCAATAAAATTTAAAACGCGTGTAAAACATAAACCAAACGATGAAATTGGTTATTTCTTCATGTATAATGATCAACTCGATACTCCCTAGCCCCCAACAGCCTTTTTTTTCATAACACTTTAACCAGAGTGACGGGAGAGCGGCATTTCAGAAAACGTGCTTATCTCGGCGAGAAAAAGCGATTTCGGCAATAAAATTTAAAACGCGTGTAAAACATAAACCAAACGATGAAATTGGTTATTTCTTCATGTATAATGATCAACTCGATACTCCCTAGCCCCCAACAGCCTTTTTTTTCATAACACTTTAACCAGAGTGACGGGAGAGCGGCATTTCAGAAAACGTGCTTATCTCGGCGAGAAAAAGCGATTTCGGCAATAAAATTTAAAACGCGTGTAAAACATAAACCAAACGATGAAATTGGTTATTTCTTCATGTATAATGATCAACTCGATACTCCCTAGCCCCCAACAGCCTTTTTTTTCATAACACTTTAACCAGAGTGACGGGAGAGCGGCATTTCAGAAAACGTGCTTATCTCGGCGAGAAAAAGCGATTTCGGCAATAAAATTTAAAACGCGTGTAAAACATAAACCAAACGATGAAATTGGTTATTTCTTCATGTATAATGATCAACTCGATACTCCCTAGCCCCCAACAGCCTTTTTTTTCATAACACTTTAACCAGAGTGACGGGAGAGCGGCATTTCAGAAAACGTGCTTATCTCGGCGAGAAAAAGCGATTTCGGCAATAAAATTTAAAACGCGTGTAAAACATAAACCAAACGATGAAATTGGTTATTTCTTCATGTATAATGATCAACTCGATACTCCCTAGCCCCCAACAGCCTTTTTTTTCATAACACTTTAACCAGAGTGACGGGAGAGCGGCATTTCAGAAAACGTGCTTATCTCGGCGAGAAAAAGCGATTTCGGCAATAAAATTTAAAACGCGTGTAAAACATAAACCAAACGATGAAATTGGTTATTTCTTCATGTATAATGATCAACTCGATACTCCCTAGCCAACAGCCTTTTTTTTCATAACACTTTAACCAGAGTGACGGGAGAGCGGCATTTCAGAAAACGTGCTTATCTCGGCGAGAAAAAGCGATTTCGGCAATAAAATTTAAAACGCGTGTAAAACATAAACCAAACGATGAAATTGGTTATTTCTTCATGTATAATGATCAACTCGATACTCCCTAGCCCCCAACAGCCTTTTTTTTTCATAACACTTTAACCAGAGTGACGGGAGAGCGGCATTTCAGAAAACGTGCTTATCTCGGCGAGAAAAAGCGATTTCGGCAATAAAATTTAAAACGCGTGTAAAACATAAACCAAACGATGAAATTGGTTATTTCTTCATGTATAATGATCAACTCGATACTCCCTAGCCCCCAACAGCCTTTTTTTTCATAACACTTTAACCAGAGTGACGGGAGAGCGGCATTTCAGAAAACGTGCTTATCTCGGCGAGAAAAAGCGATTTCGGCAATAAAATTTAAAACGCGTGTAAAACATAAACCAAACGATGAAATTGGTTATTTCTTCATGTATAATGATCAACTCGATACTCCCTAGCCCCCAACAGCCTTTTTTTTCATAACACTTTAACCAGAGTGACGGGAGAGCGGCATTTCAGAAAACGTGCTTATCTCGGCGAGAAAAAGCGATTTCGGCAATAAAATTTAAAAACGCGTGTAAAACATAAACCAAACGATGAAATTGGTTATTTCTTCATGTATAATGATCAACTCGATACTCCCTAGCCCCCAACAGCCTTTTTTTTCATAACACTTTAACCAGAGTGACGGGAGAGCGGCATTTCAGAAAACGTGCTTATCTCGGCGAGAAAAAGCGATTTCGGCAATAAAATTTAAAACGCGTGTAAAACATAAACCAAACGATGAAATTGGTTATTTCTTCCATGTATAATGATCAACTCGATACTCCCTAGCCCCCAACAGCCTTTTTTTTCATAACACTTTAACCAGAGTGACGGGAGAGCGGCATTTCAGAAAACGTGCTTATCTCGGCGAGAAAAAGCGATTTCGGCAATAAAATTTAAAACGCGTGTAAAACATAAACCAAACGATGAAATTGGTTATTTCTTCATGTATAATGATCAACTCGATACTCCCTAGCCCCCAACAGCCTTTTTTTTCATAACACTTTAACCAGAGTGACGGGAGAGCGGCATTTCAGAAAACGTGCTTATCTCGGCGAGAAAAAGCGATTTCGGCAATAAAATTTAAAACGCGTGTAAAACATAAACCAAACGATGAAATTGGTTATTTCTTCATGTATAATGATCAACTCGATACTCCCTAGCCCCCAACAGCCTTCTTTTTTCATAACACTTTAACCAGAGTGACGGGAGAGCGGCATTTCAGAAAACGTGCTTATCTCGGCGAGAAAAAGCGATTTCGGCAATAAAATTTAAAACGCGTGTAAAACATAAACCAAACGATGAAATTGGTTATTTCTTCATGTATAATGATCAACTCGATACTCCCTAGCCCCCAACAGCCTTTTTTTTCATAACACTTTAACCAGAGTGACGGGAGAGCGGCATTTCAGAAAACGTGCTTATCTCGGCGAGAAAAAGCGATTTCGGCAATAAAATTTAAAACGCGTGTAAAACATAAACCAAACGATGAAATTGGTTATTTCTTCATGTATAATGATCAACTCGATACTCCCTAGCCCCCAACAGCCTTTTTTTTCATAACACTTTAACCAGAGTGACGGGAGAGCGGCATTTCAGAAAACGTGCTTATCTCGGCGAGAAAAAGCGATTTCGGCAATAAAATTTAAAACGCGTGTAAAACATAAACCAAACGATGAAATTGGTTATTTCTTCATGTATAATGATCAACTCGATACTCCCTAGCCCCCAACAGCCTTCTTTTTTCATAACACTTTAAACCAGAGTGACGGGAGAGCGGCATTTCAGAAAACGTGCTTATCTCGGCGAGAAAAAGCGATTTCGGCAATAAAATTTAAAACGCGTGTAAAACATAAACCAAACGATGAAATTGGTTATTTCTTCATGTATAATGATCAACTCGATACTCCCTAGCCCCCAACAGCCTTTTTTTTTCATAACACTTTAACCAGAGTGACGGGAGAGCGGCATTTCAGAAAACGTGCTTATCTCGGCGAGAAAAAGCGATTTCGGCAATAAAATTTAAAACGCGTGTAAAACATAAACCAAACGATGAAATTGGTTATTTCTTCATGTATAATGATCAACTCGATACTCCCTAGCCCCCAACAGCCTTTTTTTTCATAACACTTTAACCAGAGTGACGGGAGAGCGGCATTTCAGAAAACGTGCTTATCTCGGCGAGAAAAAGCGATTTCGGCAATAAAATTTAAAACGCGTGTAAAACATAAACCAAACGATGAAATTGGTTATTTCTTCATGTATAATGATCAACTCGATACTCCCTAGCCCCCAACAGCCTTTTTTTTCATAACACTTTAACCAGAGTGACGGGAGAGCGGCATTTCAGAAAACGTGCTTATCTCGGCGAGAAAAAGCGATTTCGGCAATAAAATTTAAAACGCATGTAAAACATAAACCAAACGATGAAATTGGTTATTTCTTCATGTATAATGATCAACTCGATACTCCCTAGCCCCCAACAGCCTTTTTTTTCATAACACTTTAACCAGAGTGACGGGAGAGCGGCATTTCAGAAAACGTGCTTATCTCGGCGAGAAAAAGCGATTTCGGCAATAAAATTTAAAACGCGTGTAAAACATAAACCAAACGATGAAATTGGTTATTTCTTCATGTATAATGATCAACTCGATACTCCCTAGCCCCCAACAGCCTTTTTTTTCATAACACTTTAACCAGAGTGACGGGAGAGCGGCATTTCAGAAAACGTGCTTATCTCGGCGAGAAAAAGCGATTTCGGCAATAAAATTTAAAACGCGTGTAAAACATAAACCAAACGATGAAATTGGTTATTTCTTCATGTATAATGATCAACTCGATACTCCCTAGCCCCCAACAGCCTTTTTTTTCATAACACTTTAACCAGAGTGACGGGAGAGCGGCATTTCAGAAAACGTGCTTATCTCGGCGAGAAAAAGCGATTTCGGCAATAAAATTTAAAACGCGTGTAAAACATAAACCAAACGATGAAATTGGTTATTTCTTCATGTATAATGATCAACTCGATACTCCCTAGCCCCCAACAGCCTTTTTTTTCATAACACTTTAACCAGAGTGACGGGAGAGCGGCATTTCAGAAAACGTGCTTATCTCGGCGAGAAAAAGCGATTTCGGCAATAAAATTTAAAACGCGTGTAAAACATAAACCAAACGATGAAATTGGTTATTTCTTCATGTATAATGATCAACTCGATACTCCCTAGCCCCCAACAGCCTTTTTTTTCATAACACTTTAACCAGAGTGACGGGAGAGCGGCATTTCAGAAAACGTGCTTATCTCGGCGAGAAAAAGCGATTTCGGCAATAAAATTTAAAACGCGTGTAAAACATAAACCAAACGATGAAATTGGTTATTTCTTCATGTATAATGATCAACTCGATACTCCCTAGCCCCCAACAGCCTTTTTTTTCATAACACTTTAACCAGAGTGACGGGAGAGCGGCATTTCAGAAAACGTGCTTATCTCGGCGAGAAAAAGCGATTTCGGCAATAAAATTTAAAACGCGTGTAAAACATAAACCAAACGATGAAATTGGTTATTTCTTCATGTATAATGATCAACTCGATACTCCCTAGCCCCCAACAGCCTTTTTTTTCATAACACTTTAACCAGAGTGACGGGAGAGCGGCATTTCAGAAAACGTGCTTATCTCGGCGAGAAAAAGCGATTTCGGCAATAAAATTTAAAACGCGTGTAAAACATAAACCAAACGATGAAATTGGTTATTTCTTCATGTATAATGATCAACTCGATACTCCCTAGCCCCCAACAGCCTTTTTTTTCATAACACTTTAACCAGAGTGACGGGAGAGCGGCATTTCAGAAAACGTGCTTATCTCGGCGAGAAAAAGCGATTTCGGCAATAAAATTTAAAACGCGTGTAAAACATAAACCAAACGATGAAATTGGTTATTTCTTCATGTATAATGATCAACTCGATACTCCCTAGCCCCCAACAGCCTTTTTTTTCATAACACTTTAACCAGAGTGACGGGAGAGCGGCATTTCAGAAAACGTGCTTATCTCGGCGAGAAAAAGCGATTTCGGCAATAAAATTTAAAACGCGTGTAAAACATAAACCAAACGATGAAATTGGTTATTTCTTCATGTATAATGATCAACTCGATACTCCCTAGCCCCCAACAGCCTTTTTTTTCATAACACTTTAACCAGAGTGACGGGAGAGCGGCATTTCAGAAAACGTGCTTATCTCGGCGAGAAAAAGCGATTTCGGCAATAAAATTTAAAACGCGTGTAAAACATAAACCAAACGATGAAATTGGTTATTTCTTCATGTATAATGATCAACTCGATACTCCCTAGCCCCCAACAGCCTTTTTTTTCATAACACTTTAACCAGAGTGACGGGAGAGCGGCATTTCAGAAAACGTGCTTATCTCGGCGAGAAAAAGCGATTTCGGCAATAAAATTTAAAACGCGTGTAAAACATAAACCAAACGATGAAATTGGTTATTTCTTCATGTATAATGATCAACTCGATACTCCCTAGCCCCCAACAGCCTTTTTTTTCATAACACTTTAACCAGAGTGACGGGAGAGCGGCATTTCAGAAAACGTGCTTATCTCGGCGAGAAAAAGCGATTTCGGCAATAAAATTTAAAACGCGTGTAAAACATAAACCAAACGATGAAATTGGTTATTTCTTCATGTATAATGATCAACTCGATACTCCCTAGCCCCCAACAGCCTTTTTTTTCATAACACTTTAACCAGAGTGACGGGAGAGCGGCATTTCAGAAAACGTGCTTATCTCGGCGAGAAAAAGCGATTTCGGCAATAAAATTTAAAACGCGTGTAAAACATAAACCAAACGATGAAATTGGTTATTTCTTCATGTATAATGATCAACTCGATACTCCCTAGCCCCCAACAGCCTTTTTTTTCATAACACTTTAACCAGAGTGACGGGAGAGCGGCATTTCAGAAAACGTGCTTATCTCGGCGAGAAAAAGCGATTTCGGCAATAAAATTTAAAACGCGTGTAAAACATAAACCAAACGATGAAATTGGTTATTTCTTCATGTATAATGATCAACTCGATACTCCCTAGCCCCCAACAGCCTTTTTTTTCATAACACTTTAACCAGAGTGACGGGAGAGCGGCATTTCAGAAAACGTGCTTATCTCGGCGAGAAAAAGCGATTTCGGCAATAAAATTTAAAACGCGTGTAAAACATAAACCAAACGATGAAATTGGTTATTTCTTCATGTATAATGATCAACTCGATACTCCCTAGCCCCCAACAGCCTTTTTTTTCATAACACTTTAACCAGAGTGACGGGAGAGCGGCATTTCAGAAAACGTGCTTATCTCGGCGAGAAAAAGCGATTTCGGCAATAAAATTTAAAACGCGTGTAAAACATAAACCAAACGATGAAATTGGTTATTTCTTCATGTATAATGATCAACTCGATACTCCCTAGCCCCCAACAGCCTTTTTTTTCATAACACTTTAACCAGAGTGACGGGAGAGCGGCATTTCAGAAAACGTGCTTATCTCGGCGAGAAAAAGCGATTTCGGCAATAAAATTTAAAACGCGTGTAAAACATAAACCAAACGATGAAATTGGTTATTTCTTCATGTATAATGATCAACTCGATACTCCCTAGCCCCCAACAGCCTTTTTTTTCATAACACTTTAACCAGAGTGACGGGAGAGCGGCATTTCAGAAAACGTGCTTATCTCGGCGAGAAAAAGCGATTTCGGCAATAAAATTTAAAACGCGTGTAAAACATAAACCAAACGATGAAATTGGTTATTTCTTCATGTATAATGATCAACTCGATACTCCCTAGCCCCCAACAGCCTTTTTTTTCATAACACTTTAACCAGAGTGACGGGAGAGCGGCATTTCAGAAAACGTGCTTATCTCGGCGAGAAAAAGCGATTTCGGCAATAAAATTTAAAACGCGTGTAAAACATAAACCAAACGATGAAATTGGTTATTTCTTCATGTATAATGATCAACTCGATACTCCCTAGCCCCCAACAGCCTTTTTTTTCATAACACTTTAACCAGAGTGACGGGAGAGCGGCATTTCAGAAAACGTGCTTATCTCGGCGAGAAAAAGCGATTTCGGCAATAAAATTTAAAACGCGTGTAAAACATAAACCAAACGATGAAATTGGTTATTTCTTCATGTATAATGATCAACTCGATACTCCCTAGCCCCCAACAGCCTTTTTTTTCATAACACTTTAACCAGAGTGACGGGAGAGCGGCATTTCAGAAAACGTGCTTATCTCGGCGAGAAAAAGCGATTTCGGCAATAAAATTTAAAACGCGTGTAAAACATAAACCAAACGATGAAATTGGTTATTTCTTCATGTATAATGATCAACTCGATACTCCCTAGCCCCCAACAGCCTTTTTTTTCATAACACTTTAACCAGAGTGACGGGAGAGCGGCATTTCAGAAAACGTGCTTATCTCGGCGAGAAAAAGCGATTTCGGCAATAAAATTTAAAACGCGTGTAAAACATAAACCAAACGATGAAATTGGTTATTTCTTCATGTATAATGATCAACTCGATACTCCCTAGCCCCCAACAGCCTTTTTTTTCATAACACTTTAACCAGAGTGACGGGAGAGCGGCATTTCAGAAAACGTGCTTATCTCGGCGAGAAAAAGCGATTTCGGCAATAAAATTTAAAACGCGTGTAAAACATAAACCAAACGATGAAATTGGTTATTTCTTCATGTATAATGATCAACTCGATACTCCCTAGCCCCCAACAGCCTTTTTTTTCATAACACTTTAACCAGAGTGACGGGAGAGCGGCATTTCAGAAAACGTGCTTATCTCGGCGAGAAAAAGCGATTTCGGCAATAAAATTTAAAACGCGTGTAAAACATAAACCAAACGATGAAATTGGTTATTTCTTCATGTATAATGATCAACTCGATACTCCCTAGCCCCCAACAGCCTTTTTTTTCATAACACTTTAACCAGAGTGACGGGAGAGCGGCATTTCAGAAAACGTGCTTATCTCGGCGAGAAAAAGCGATTTCGGCAATAAAATTTAAAACGCGTGTAAAACATAAACCAAACGATGAAATTGGTTATTTCTTCATGTATAATGATCAACTCGATACTCCCTAGCCCCCAACAGCCTTTTTTTTCATAACACTTTAACCAGAGTGACGGGAGAGCGGCATTTCAGAAAACGTGCTTATCTCGGCGAGAAAAAGCGATTTCGGCAATAAAATTTAAAACGCGTGTAAAACATAAACCAAACGATGAAATTGGTTATTTCTTCATGTATAATGATCAACTCGATACTCCCTAGCCCCCAACAGCCTTTTTTTTCATAACACTTTAACCAGAGTGACGGGAGAGCGGCATTTCAGAAAACGTGCTTATCTCGGCGAGAAAAAGCGATTTCGGCAATAAAATTTAAAACGCGTGTAAAACATAAACCAAACGATGAAATTGGTTATTTCTTCATGTATAATGATCAACTCGATACTCCCTAGCCCCCAACAGCCTTTTTTTTCATAACACTTTAACCAGAGTGACGGGAGAGCGGCATTTCAGAAAACGTGCTTATCTCGGCGAGAAAAAGCGATTTCGGCAATAAAATTTAAAACGCGTGTAAAACATAAACCAAACGATGAAATTGGTTATTTCTTCATGTATAATGATCAACTCGATACTCCCTAGCCCCCAACAGCCTTTTTTTTCATAACACTTTAACCAGAGTGACGGGAGAGCGGCATTTCAGAAAACGTGCTTATCTCGGCGAGAAAAAGCGATTTCGGCAATAAAATTTAAAACGCGTGTAAAACATAAACCAAACGATGAAATTGGTTATTTCTTCATGTATAATGATCAACTCGATACTCCCTAGCCCCCAACAGCCTTTTTTTTCATAACACTTTAACCAGAGTGACGGGAGAGCGGCATTTCAGAAAACGTGCTTATCTCGGCGAGAAAAAGCGATTTCGGCAATAAAATTTAAAACGCGTGTAAAACATAAACCAAACGATGAAATTGGTTATTTCTTCATGTATAATGATCAACTCGATACTCCCTAGCCCCCAACAGCCTTTTTTTTCATAACACTTTAACCAGAGTGACGGGAGAGCGGCATTTCAGAAAACGTGCTTATCTCGGCGAGAAAAAGCGATTTCGGCAATAAAATTTAAAACGCGTGTAAAACATAAACCAAACGATGAAATTGGTTATTTCTTCATGTATAATGATCAACTCGATACTCCCTAGCCCCCAACAGCCTTTTTTTTCATAACACTTTAACCAGAGTGACGGGAGAGCGGCATTTCAGAAAACGTGCTTATCTCGGCGAGAAAAAGCGATTTCGGCAATAAAATCTAAAACGCGTGTAAAACATAAACCAAACGATGAAATTGGTTATTTCTTCATGTATAATGATCAACTCGATACTCCCTAGCCCCCAACAGCCTTTTTTTTCATAACACTTTAACCAGAGTGACGGGAGAGCGGCATTTCAGAAAACGTGCTTATCTCGGCGAGAAAAAGCGATTTCGGCAATAAAATTTAAAACGCGTGTAAAACATAAACCAAACGATGAAATTGGTTATTTCTTCATGTATAATGATTAACTCGATACTCCCTAGCCCCCAACAGCCTATATTTTCATAACACTTTAACCAGAGTGACGGGAGAGCGGCATTTCAGAAAACGTGCTTATCTCGGCGAGAAAAAGCGATTTCGGCAATAAAATTTAAAACGCGTGTAAAACATAAACCAAACGATGAAATTGGTTATTTCTTCATGTATAATGATCAACTCGATACTCCCTAGCCCCCAACAGCCTTTTTTTTCATAACACTTTAACCAGAGTGACGGGAGAGCGGCATTTCAGAAAACGTGCTTAACTCGGCGAGAAAAAGCGATTTCGGCAATAAAATTTAAAACGCGTGTAAAACACAAACCAAACGATGAAATTGGTTATTTCTTCATGTATAATGATCAACTCGATACTCCCTAGCCCCCAACAGCCTTTTTTTTCATAACACTTTAACCAGAGTGACGGGAGAGCGGCATTTCAGAAAACGTGCTTATCTCGGCGAGAAAAAGCGATTTCGGCAATAAAATTTAAAACGCGTGTAAAACATAAACCAAACGATGAAATTGGTTATTTCTTCATGTATAATGATCAACTCGATACTCCCTAGCCCCCAACAGCCTTTTTTTTCATAACACTTTAACCAGAGTGACGGGAGAGCGGCATTTCAGAAAACGTGCTTATCTCGGCGAGAAAAAGCGATTTCGGCAATAAAATTTAAAACGCGTGTAAAACATAAACCAAACGATGAAATTGGTTATTTCTTCATGTATAATGATCAACTCGATACTCCCTAGCCCCCAACAGCCTTTTTTTTCATAACACTTTAACCAGAGTGACGGGAGAGCGGCATTTCAGAAAACGTGCTTATCTCGGCGAGAAAAAGCGATTTCGGCAATAAAATTTAAAACGCGTGTAAAACATAAACCAAACGATGAAATTGGTTATTTCTTCATGTATAATGATCAACTCGATACTCCCTAGCCCCCAACAGCCTTTTTTTTCATAACACTTTAACCAGAGTGACGGGAGAGCGGCATTTCAGAAAACGTGCTTATCTCGGCGAGAAAAAGCGATTTCGGCAATAAAATTTAAAACGCGTGTAAAACATAAACCAAACGATGAAATTGGTTATTTCTTCATGTATAATGATCAACTCGATACTCCCTAGCCCCCAACAGCCTTTTTTTTCATAACACTTTAACCAGAGTGACGGGAGAGCGGCATTTCAGAAAACGTGCTTATCTCGGCGAGAAAAAGCGATTTCGGCAATAAAATTTAAAACGCGTGTAAAACATAAACCAAACGATGAAATTGGTTATTTCTTCATGTATAATGATCAACTCGATACTCCCTAGCCCCCAACAGCCTTTTTTTTCATAACACTTTAACCAGAGTGACGGGAGAGCGGCATTTCAGAAAACGTGCTTATCTCGGCGAGAAAAAGCGATTTCGGCAATAAAATCTAAAACGCGTGTAAAACATAAACCAAACGATGAAATTGGTTATTTCTTCATGTATAATGATCAACTCGATACTCCCTAGCCCCCAACAGCCTTTTTTTTCATAACACTTTAACCAGAGTGACGGGAGAGCGGCATTTCAGAAAACGTGCTTATCTCGGCGAGAAAAAGCGATTTCGGCAATAAAATTTAAAACGCGTGTAAAACATAAACCAAACGATGAAATTGGTTATTTCTTCATGTATAATGATCAACTCGATACTCCCTAGCCCCCAACAGCCTTTTTTTTCATAACACTTTAACCAGAGTGACGGGAGAGCGGCATTTCAGAAAACGTGCTTATCTCGGCGAGAAAAAGCGATTTCGGCAATAAAATTTAAAACGCGTGTAAAACATAAACCAAACGATGAAATTGGTTATTTCTTCATGTATAATGATCAACTCGATACTCCCTAGCCCCCAACAGCCTTTTTTTTCATAACACTTTAACCAGAGTGACGGGAGAGCGGCATTTCAGAAAACGTGCTTATCTCGGCGAGAAAAAGCGATTTCGGCAATAAAATTTAAAACGCGTGTAAAACATAAACCAAACGATGAAATTGGTTATTTCTTCATGTATAATGATCAACTCGATACTCCCTAGCCCCCAACAGCCTTTTTTTTCATAACACTTTAACCAGAGTGACGGGAGAGCGGCATTTCAGAAAACGTGCTTATCTCGGCGAGAAAAAGCGATTTCGGCAATAAAATTTAAAACGCGTGTAAAACATAAACCAAACGATGAAATTGGTTATTTCTTCATGTATAATGATCAACTCGATACTCCCTAGCCCCCAACAGCCTTTTTTTTCATAACACTTTAACCAGAGTGACGGGAGAGCGGCATTTCAGAAAACGTGCTTATCTCGGCGAGAAAAAGCGATTTCGGCAATAAAATTTAAAACGCGTGTAAAACATAAACTAAACGATGAAATTGGTTATTTCTTCATGTATAATGATCAACTCGATACTCCCTAGCCCCCAACAGCCTTTTTTTTCATAACACTTTAACCAGAGTGACGGGAGAGCGGCATTTCAGAAAACGTGCTTATCTCGGCGAGAAAAAGCGATTTCGGCAATAAAATTTAAAACGCGTGTAAAACATAAACCAAACGATGAAATTGGTTATTTCTTCATGTATAATGATCAACTCGATACTCCCTAGCCCCCAACAGCCTTTTTTTTCATAACACTTTAACCAGAGTGACGGGAGAGCGGCATTTCAGAAAACGTGCTTATCTCGGCGAGAAAAAGCGATTTCGGCAATAAAATTTAAAACGCGTGTAAAACATAAACCAAACGATGAAATTGGTTATTTCTTCATGTATAATGATCAACTCGATACTCCCTAGCCCCCAACAGCCTTTTTTTTCATAACACTTTAACCAGAGTGACGGGAGAGCGGCATTTCAGAAAACGTGCTTATCTCGGCGAGAAAAAGCGATTTCGGCAATAAAATTTAAAACGCGTGTAAAACATAAACCAAACGATGAAATTGGTTATTTCTTCATGTATAATGATCAACTCGATACTCCCTAGCCCCCAACAGCCTTTTTTTTCATAACACTTTAACCAGAGTGACGGGAGAGCGGCATTTCAGAAAACGTGCTTATCTCGGCGAGAAAAAGCGATTTCGGCAATAAAATTTAAAACGCGTGTAAAACATAAACCAAACGATGAAATTGGTTATTTCTTCATGTATAATGATCAACTCGATACTCCCTAGCCCCCAACAGCCTTTTTTTTCATAACACTTTAACCAGAGTGACGGGAGAGCGGCATTTCAGAAAACGTGCTTATCTCGGCGAGAAAAAGCGATTTCGGCAATAAAATTTAAAACGCGTGTAAAACATAAACCAAACGATGAAATTTGTTATTTCTTCATGTATAATGATCAACTCGATACTCCCTAGCCCCCAACAGCCTTTTTTTTCATAACACTTTAACCAGAGTGACGGGAGAGCGGCATTTCAGAAAACGTGCTTATCTCGGCGAGAAAAAGCGATTTCGGCAATAAAATCTAAAACGCGTGTAAAACATAAACCAAACGATGAAATTGGTTATTTCTTCATGTATAATGATCAACTCGATACTCCCTAGCCCCCAACAGCCTTTTTTTTCATAACACTTTAACCAGAGTGACGGGAGAGCGGCATTTCAGAAAACGTGCTTATCTCGGCGAGAAAAAGCGATTTCGGCAATAAAATTTAAAACGCGTGTAAAACATAAACCAAACGATGAAATTGGTTATTTCTTCATGTATAATGATTAACTCGATACTCCCTAGCCCCCAACAGCCTATATTTTCATAACACTTTAACCAGAGTGACGGGAGAGCGGCATTTCAGAAAACGTGCTTATCTCGGCGAGAAAAAGCGATTTCGGCAATAAAATTTAAAACGCGTGTAAAACATAAACCAAACGATGAAATTGGTTATTTCTTCATGTATAATGATCAACTCGATACTCCCTAGCCCCCAACAGCCTTTTTTTTCATAACACTTTAACCAGAGTGACGGGAGAGCGGCATTTCAGAAAACGTGCTTAACTCGGCGAGAAAAAGCGATTTCGGCAATAAAATTTAAAACGCGTGTAAAACACAAACCAAACGATGAAATTGGTTATTTCTTCATGTATAATGATCAACTCGATACTCCCTAGCCCCCAACAGCCTTTTTTTTCATAACACTTTAACCAGAGTGACGGGAGAGCGGCATTTCAGAAAACGTGCTTATCTCGGCGAGAAAAAGCGATTTCGGCAATAAAA
This sequence comes from Syngnathus leptorhynchus, assembly GCF_054491065.1. Classification (NCBI taxonomy): domain Eukaryota; kingdom Metazoa; phylum Chordata; class Actinopteri; order Syngnathiformes; family Syngnathidae; genus Syngnathus; species Syngnathus leptorhynchus. The sequence continues at coordinate 12,007 of NW_028232219.1, read as the reverse complement.
TTTAAAACGCGTGTAAAACATAAACCAAACGATGAAATTGGTTATTTCTTCATGTATAATGATCAACTCGATACTCCCTAGCCCCCAACAGCCTTTTTTTTCATAACACTTTAACCAGAGTGACGGGAGAGCGGCATTTCAGAAAACGTGCTTATCTCGACGAGAAAAAGCGATTTCGGCAATAAAATTTAAAACGCGTGTAAAACATAAACCAAACGATGAAATTGGTTATTTCTTCATGTATAATGATCAACTCGATACTCCCTAGCCCCCAACAGCCTTTTTTTTCATAACACTTTAACCAGAGTGACGGGAGAGCGGCATTTCAGAAAACGTGCTTATCTCGGCGAGAAAAAGCGATTTCGGCAATAAAATTTAAAACGCGTGTAAAACATAAACCAAACGATGAAATTGGTTATTTCTTCATGTATAATGATCAACTCGATACTCCCTAGCCCCCAACAGCCTTTTTTTTCATAACACTTTAACCAGAGTGACGGGAGAGCGGCATTTCAGAAAACGTGCTTATCTCGGCGAGAAAAAGCGATTTCGGCAATAAAATTTAAAACGCGTGTAAAACATAAACCAAACGATGAAATTGGTTATTTCTTCATGTATAATGATCAACTCGATACTCCCTAGCCCCCAACAGCCTTTTTTTTCATAACACTTTAACCAGAGTGACGGGAGAGCGGCATTTCAGAAAACGTGCTTATCTCGGCGAGAAAAAGCGATTTCGGCAATAAAATTTAAAACGCGTGTAAAACATAAACTAAACGATGAAATTGGTTATTTCTTCATGTATAATGATCAACTCGATACTCCCTAGCCCCCAACAGCCTTTTTTTTTCATAACACTTTAACCAGAGTGACGGGAGAGCGGCATTTCAGAAAACGTGCTTATCTCGGCGAGAAAAAGCGATTTCGGCAATAAAATTTAAAACGCGTGTAAAACATAAACCAAACGATGAAATTGGTTATTTCTTCATGTATAATGATCAACTCGATACTCCCTAGCCCCCAACAGCCTTTTTTTTCATAACACTTTAACCAGAGTGACGGGAGAGCGGCATTTCAGAAAACGTGCTTATCTCGGCGAGAAAAAGCGATTTCGGCAATAAAATTTAAAACGCGTGTAAAACATAAACCAAACGATGAAATTGGTTATTTCTTCATGTATAATGATCAACTCGATACTCCCTAGCCCCCAACAGCCTTTTTTTTCATAACACTTTAACCAGAGTGACGGGAGAGCGGCATTTCAGAAAACGTGCTTATCTCGGCGAGAAAAAGCGATTTCGGCAATAAAATTTAAAACGCGTGTAAAACATAAACCAAACAATGAAATTGGTTATTTCTTCATGTATAATGATCAACTCGATACTCCCTAGCCCCCAACAGCCTTTTTTTTCATAACACTTTAACCAGAGTGACGGGAGAGCGGCATTTCAGAAAACGTGCTTATCTCGGCGAGAAAAAGCGATTTCGGCAATAAAATTTAAAACGCGTGTAAAACATAAACCAAACAATGAAATTGGTTATTTCTTCATGTATAATGATCAACTCGATACTCCCTAGCCCCCAACAGCCTTTTTTTTCATAACACTTTAACCAGAGTGACGGGAGAGCGGCATTTCAGAAAACGTGCTTATCTCGGCGAGAAAAAGCGATTTCGGCAATAAAATTTAAAACGCGTGTAAAACATAAACCAAACGATGAAATTGGTTATTTCTTCATGTATAATGATCAACTCGATACTCCCTAGCCCCCAACAGCCTTTTTTTTCATAACACTTTAACCAGAGTGACGGGAGAGCGGCATTTCAGAAAACGTGCTTATCTCGGCGAGAAAAAGCGATTTCGGCAATAAAATTTAAAACGCGTGTAAAACATAAACCAAACGATGAAATTGGTTATTTCTTCATGTATAATGATCAACTCGATACTCCCTAGCCCCCAACAGCCTTTTTTTTCATAACACTTTAACCAGAGTGACGGGAGAGCGGCATTTCAGAAAACGTGCTTATCTCGGCGAGAAAAAGCGATTTCGGCAATAAAATTTAAAACGCGTGTAAAACATAAACTAAACGATGAAATTGGTTATTTCTTCATGTATAATGATCAACTCGATACTCCCTAGCCCCCAACAGCCTTTTTTTTTCATAACACTTTAACCAGAGTGACGGGAGAGCGGCATTTCAGAAAACGTGCTTATCTCGGCGAGAAAAAGCGATTTCGGCAATAAAATTTAAAACGCGTGTAAAACATAAACCAAACGATGAAATTGGTTATTTCTTCATGTATAATGATCAACTCGATACTCCCTAGCCCCCAACAGCCTTTTTTTTCATAACACTTTAACCAGAGTGACGGGAGAGCGGCATTTCAGAAAACGTGCTTATCTCGGCGAGAAAAAGCGATTTCGGCAATAAAATTTAAAACGCGTGTAAAACATAAACCAAACGATGAAATTGGTTATTTCTTCATGTATAATGATCAACTCGATACTCCCTAGCCCCCAACAGCCTTTTTTTTCATAACACTTTAACCAGAGTGACGGGAGAGCGGCATTTCAGAAAACGTGCTTATCTCGGCGAGAAAAAGCGATTTCGGCAATAAAATTTAAAACGCGTGTAAAACATAAACCAAACAATGAAATTGGTTATTTCTTCATGTATAATGATCAACTCGATACTCCCTAGCCCCCAACAGCCTTTTTTTTCATAACACTTTAACCAGAGTGACGGGAGAGCGGCATTTCAGAAAACGTGCTTATCTCGGCGAGAAAAAGCGATTTCGGCAATAAAATTTAAAACGCGTGTAAAACATAAACTAAACGATGAAATTGGTTATTTCTTCATGTATAATGATCAACTCGATACTCCCTAGCCCCCAACAGCCTTTTTTTTCATAACACTTTAACCAGAGTGACGGGAGAGCGGCATTTCAGAAAACGTGCTTATCTCGGCGAGAAAAAGCGATTTCGGCAATAAAATTTAAAACGCGTGTAAAACATAAACCAAACAATGAAATTGGTTATTTCTTCATGTATAATGATCAACTCGATACTCCCTAGCCCCCAACAGCCTTTTTTTTCATAACACTTTAACCAGAGTGACGGGAGAGCGGCATTTCAGAAAACGTGCTTATCTCGGCGAGAAAAAGCGATTTCGGCAATAAAATTTAAAACGCGTGTAAAACATAAACCAAACGATGAAATTGGTTATTTCTTCATGTATAATGATCAACTCGATACTCCCTAGCCCCCAACAGCCTTTTTTTTCATAACACTTTAACCAGAGTGACGGGAGAGCGGCATTTCAGAAAACGTGCTTATCTCGGCGAGAAAAAGCGATTTCGGCAATAAAATTTAAAACGCGTGTAAAACATAAACCAAACGATGAAATTGGTTATTTCTTCATGTATAATGATCAACTCGATACTCCCTAGCCCCCAACAGCCTTTTTTTTCATAACACTTTAACCAGAGTGACGGGAGAGCGGCATTTCAGAAAACGTGCTTATCTCGGCGAGAAAAAGCGATTTCGGCAATAAAATTTAAAACGCGTGTAAAACATAAACCAAACGATGAAATTGGTTATTTCTTCATGTATAATGATCAACTCGATACTCCCTAGCCCCCAACAGCCTTTTTTTTCATAACACTTTAACCAGAGTGACGGGAGAGCGGCATTTCAGAAAACGTGCTTATCTCGGCGAGAAAAAGCGATTTCGGCAATAAAATTTTAAACGCGTGTAAAACATAAACCAAACGATGAAATTGGTTATTTCTTCATGTATAATGATCAACTCGATACTCCCTAGCCCCCAACAGCCTTTTTTTTCATAACACTTTAACCAGAGTGACGGGAGAGCGGCATTTTAGAAAACGTGCTTATCTCGGCGAGAAAAAGCGATTTCGGCAATAAAATTTAAAACGCGTGTAAATCATAAAGCAAACGATGAAATTGGTTATTTCTTCATGTATAATGATCAACTCGGTACTCCCTAGCCCCCAACAGCCTTTTTTTTCATAACACTTTAACCAGAGTGACGGGAGAGCGGCATTTCAGAAAACGTGCTTATCTCGGCGAGAAAAAGCGATTTCGGCAATAAAATTTAAAACGCGTGTAAAACATAAACCAAACGATGAAATTGGTTATTTCTTCATGTATAATGATCAACTCGATACTCCCTAGCCCCCAACAGCCTTTTTTTTCATAACACTTTAACCAGAGTGACGGGAGAGCGGCATTTCAGAAAACGTGCTTATCTCGGCGAGAAAAAGCGATTTCGGCAATAAAATTTAAAACGCGTGTAAAACATAAACCAAACGATGAAATTGGTTATTTCTTCATGTATAATGATCAACTCGATACTCCCTAGCCCCCAACAGCCTTTTTTTTCATAACACTTTAACCAGAGTGACGAGAGAGCGGCATTTCAGAAAACGTGCTTATCTCGGCGAGAAAAAGCGATTTCGGCAATAAAATTTAAAACGCGTGTAAAACATAAACCAAACGATGAAATTGGTTATTTCTTCATGTATAATGATCAACTCGATACTCCCTAGCCCCCAACAGCCTTTTTTTTCATAACACTTTAACCAGAGTGACGGGAGAGCGGCATTTCAGAAAACGTGCTTATCTCGGCGAGAAAAAGCGATTTCGGCAATAAAATTTAAAACGCGTGTAAATCATAAACCAAACGATGAAATTGGTTATTTCTTCATGTATAATGATCAACTCGATACTCCCTAGCCCCCAACAGCCTTTTTTTTTATAACACTTTAACCAGAGTGACGGGAGAGCGGCATTTCAGAAAACGTGCTTATCTCGGCGAGAAAAAGCGATTTCGGCAATAAAATTTAAAACGCGTGTAAATCATAAACCAAACGATGAAATTGGTTATTTCTTCATGTATAATGATCAACTCGATACTCCCTAGCCTTCAACAGCTTTTTTTTTCATAACACTTTAACCAGAGTGACGGGAGAGCGGCATTTCAGAAAACGTGCTTATCTCGGCGAGAAAAAGCGATTTCGGCAATAAAATTTAAAACGCGTGTAAAACATAAACCAAACGATGAAATTGGTTATTTCTTCATGTATAATGATCAACTCGATACTCCCTAGCCCCCAACAGCCTTTTTTTTCATAACACTTTAACCAGAGTGACGGGAGAGCGGCATTTCAGAAAAAGTGCTTATCTCGGCGAGAAAAAGCGATTTCGGCAATAAAATTTAAAACGCGTGTAAAACATAAACCAAACGATGAAATTGGTTATTTCTTCATGTATAATGATCAACTCGATACTCCCTAGCCCCCAACAGCCTTTTTTTTCATAACACTTTAACCAGAGTGACGGGAGAGCGGCATTTCAGAAAACGTGCTTATCTCGGCGAGAAAAAGCGATTTCGGCAATAAAATTTAAAACGCGTGTAAAACATAAACCAAACGATGAAATTGGTTATTTCTTCATGTATAATGATCAACTCGATACTCCCTAGCCCCCAACAGCCTTTTTTTTCATAACACTTTAACCAGAGTGACGAGAGAGCGGCATTTCAGAAAACGTGCTTATCTCGGCGAGAAAAAGCGATTTCGGCAATAAAATTTAAAACGCGTGTAAAACATAAACCAAACGATGAAATTGGTTATTTCTTCATGTATAATGATCAACTCGATACTCCCTAGCCCCCAACAGCCTTTTTTTTCATAACACTTTAACCAGAGTGACGGGAGAGCGGCATTTCAGAAAACGTGCTTATCTCTGCGAGAAAAAGCGATTTCGGCAATAAAATTTAAAACGCGTGTAAAACATAAACCAAACGATGAAATTGGTTATTTCTTCATGTATAATGATCAACTCGATACTCCCTAGCCCCCAACAGCCTTTTTTTTCATAACACTTTAACCAGAGTGACGGGAGAGCGGCATTTCAGAAAAAGTGCTTATCTCGGCGAGAAAAAGCGATTTCGGCAATAAAATTTAAAACGCGTGTAAAACATAAACCAAACGATGAAATTGGTTATTTCTTCATGTATAATGATCAACTCGATACTCCCTAGCCCCCAACAGCCTTTTTTTTCATAACACTTTAACCAGAGTGACGGGAGAGCGGCATTTCAGAAAACGTGCTTATCTCGGCGAGAAAAAGCGATTTCGGCAATAAAATTTAAAACGCGTGTAAAACATAAACCAAACGATGAAATTGGTTATTTCTTCATGTATAATGATCAACTCGATACTCCCTAGCCCCCAACAGCCTTTTTTTTCATAACACTTTAACCAGAGTGACGGGAGAGCGGCATTTCAGAAAACGTGCTTATCTCGGCGAGAAAAAGCGATTTCGGCAATAAAATTTAAAACGCGTGTAAAACATAAACCAAACGATGAAATTGGTTATTTCTTCATGTATAATGATCAACTCGATACTCCCTAGCCCCCAACAGCCTTTTTTTTCATAACACTTTAACCAGAGTGACGAGAGAGCGGCATTTCAGAAAACGTGCTTATCTCGGCGAGAAAAAGCGATTTCGGCAATAAAATTTAAAACGCGTGTAAAACATAAACCAAACGATGAAATTGGTTATTTCTTCATGTATAATGATCAACTCGATACTCCCTAGCCCCCAACAGCCTTTTTTTTCATAACACTTTAACCAGAGTGACGGGAGAGCGGCATTTCAGAAAACGTGCTTATCTCTGCGAGAAAAAGCGATTTCGGCAATAAAATTTAAAACGCGTGTAAAACATAAACCAAACGATGAAATTGGTTATTTCTTCATGTATAATGATCAACTCGATACTCCCTAGCCCCCAACAGCCTTTTTTTTCATAACACTTTAACCAGAGTGACGGGAGAGCGGCATTTCAGAAAACGTGCTTATCTCGGCGAAAAAAAGCGATTTCGGCAATAAAATTTAAAACGCGTGTAAAACATAAACCAAACGATGAAATTGGTTATTTCTTCATGTATAATGATCAACTCGATACTCCCTAGCCCCCAACAGCCTTTTTTTTCATAACACTTTAACCAGAGTGACGGGAGAGCGGCATTTCAGAAAACGTGCTTATCTCGGCGAGAAAAAGCGATTTCGGCAATAAAATTTAAAACGCGTGTTAAACATAAACCAAACGATGAAATTGGTTATTTCTTCATGTATAATGATCAACTCGATACTCCTTAGCCCCCAACAGCCTTTTTTTTCATAACACTTTAACCAGAGTGACGGGAGAGCGGCATTTCAGAAAACGTGCTTATCTCGGCGAGAAAAAGCGATTTCGGCAATAAAATTTAAAACGCGTGTAAAACATAAACCAAATGATGAAATTGGTTATTTCTTCATGTATAATGATCAACTCGATACTCCCTAGCCCCCAACAGCCTTTTTTTTCATAACACTTTAACCAGAGTGACGGGAGAGCGGCATTTCAGAAAACGTGCTTATATCGGAGAGAAAAAGCGATTTCGGCAATAAAATTTAAAACGCGTGTAAAACATAAACCAAACGATGAAATTGGTTATTTCTTCATGTATAATGATCAACTCGATACTCCCTAGCCCCCAACAGCCTTTTTTTTCATAACACTTTAACCAGAGTGACGGGAGAGCGGCATTTCAGAAAACGTGCTTATCTCGGCGAGAAAAAGCGATTTCGGCAATAAAATTTAAAACGCGTGTAAAACATAAACCAAACGATGAAATTGGTTATTTCTTCATGTATAATGATCAACTCGATACTCCCTAGCCCCCAAAAGCCTTTTTTTTCATAACACTTTAACCAGAGTGACGGGAGAGCGGCATTTCAGAAAACGTGCTTATATCGGCGAGAAAAAGCGATTTCGGCAATAAAATTTAAAACGCGTGTAAAACATAAACCAAACGATGAAATTGGTTATTTCTTCATGTATAATGATCAACTCGATACTCCCTAGCCCCCAACAGCCTTTTTTTTCATAACACTTTAACCAGAGTGACGGGAGAGCGGCATTTCAGAAAACGTGCTTATCTCGGCGAGAAAAAGCGATTTCGGCAATAAAATTTAAAACGCGTGTAAAACATAAACCAAACGATGAAATTGGTTATTTCTTCATGTATAATGATCAACTCGATACTCCCTAGCCCCCAACAGCCTTTTTTTTCATAACACTTTAACCAGAGTGACGGGAGAGCGGCATTTCAGAAAACGTGCTTATCTCGGCGAGAAAAAGCGATTTCGGCAATAAAATTTAAAACGCGTGTAAAACATAAACCAAACGATGAAATTGGTTATTTCTTCATGTATAATGATCAACTCGATACTCCCTAGCCCCCAACAGCCTTTTTTTTCATAACACTTTAACCAGAGTGACGGGAGAGCGGCATTTCAGAAAACGTGCTTATCTCGGCGAGAAAAAGCGATTTCGGCAATAAAATTTAAAACGCGTGTAAAACATAAACCAAACGACGAAATTGGTTATTTCTTCATGTATAATGATCAACTCGATACTCCCTAGCCCCCAACAGCCTTTTTTTTCATAACACTTTAACCAGAGTGACGGGAGAGCGGCATTTCAGAAAACGTGCTTATCTCGGCGAGAAAAAGCGATTTCGGCAATAAAATTTAAAACGCGTGTAAAACATAAACCAAACGATGAAATTGGTTATTTCTTCATGTATAATGATCAACTCGATACTCCCTAGCCCCCAACAGCCTTTTTTTTCATAACACTTTAACCAGAGTGACGGGAGAGCGGCATTTCAGAAAACGTGCTTATCTCGGCGAGAAAAAGCGATTTCGGCAATAAAATTTAAAACGCGTGTAAAACATAAACCAAACGATGAAATTGGTTATTTCTTCATGTATAATGATCAACTCGATACTCCCTAGCCCCCAACAGCCTTTTTTTTCATAACACTTTAACCAGAGTGACGGGAGAGCGGCATTTCAGAAAACGTGCTTATCTCGGCGAGAAAAAGCGATTTCGGCAATAAAATTTAAAACGCGTGTAAAACATAAACCAAACGATGAAATTGGTTATTTCTTCATGTATAATGATCAACTCGATACTCCCTAGCCCCCAACAGCCTTTTTTTTCATAACACTTTAACCAGAGTGACGGGAGAGCGGCATTTCAGAAAACGTGCTTATCTCGGCGAGAAAAAGCGATTTCGGCAATAAAATTTAAAACGCGTGTTAAACATAAACCAAACGATGAAATTGGTTATTTCTTCATGTATAATGATCAACTCGATACTCCCTAGCCCCCAACAGCCTTTTTTTTCATAACACTTTAACCAGAGTGACGGGAGAGCGGCATTTCAGAAAACGTGCTTATCTCGGCGAGAAAAAGCGATTTCGGCAATAAAATTTAAAACGCGTGTAAAACATAAACCAAACGATGAAATTGGTTATTTCTTCATGTATAATGATCAACTCGATACTCCCTAGCCCCCAACAGCCTTTTTTTCATAACACTTTAACCAGAGTGACGGGAGAGCGGCATTTCAGAAAACGTGCTTATCTCGGCGAGAAAAAGCGATTTCGGCAATAAAATTTAAAACGCGTGTAAAACATAAACCAAACGATGAAATTGGTTATTTCTTCATGTATAATGATCAACTCGATACTCCCTAGCCCCCAACAGCCTTTTTTTTCATAACACTTTAACCAGAGTTACGGGAGAGCGGCATTTCAGAAAACGTGCTTATCTCGGCGAGAAAAAGCGATTTCGGCAATAAAATTTAAAACGCGTGTAAAACATAAACCAAACGATGAAATTGGTTATTTCTTCATGTATAATGATCAACTCGATACTCCCTAGCCCCCAACAGCCTTTTTTTTCATAACACTTTAACCAGAGTGACGGGAGAGCGGCATTTCAGAAAACGTGCTTATCTCGGCGAGAAAAAGCGATTTTGGCAATAAAATTTAAAACGCGTGTAAAACATAAAGCAAACGATGAAATTGGTTATTTCTTCATGTATAATGATCAACTCGATACTCCCTAGCCCCCAACAGCCTTTTTTTTCATAACACTTTAACCAGAGTGACGGGAGAGCGGCATTTCAGAAAACGTGCTTATCTCGGCGAGAAAAAGCGATTTCGGCAATAAAATTTAAAACGCGTGTAAAACATAAACCAAACGATGAAATTTGTTATTTCTTCATGTATAATGATCAACTCGATACTCCCTAGCCCCCAACAGCCTTTTTTTTCATAACACTTTAACCAGAGTGACGGGAGAGCGGCATTTCAGAAAACGTGCTTATCTCGGCGAGAAAAAGCGATTTCGGCAATAAAATTTAAAACGCGTGTAAAACATAAACCAAACGATGAAATTGGTTATTTCTTCATGTATAATGATCAACTCGATACTCCCTAGCCCCCAACAGCCTTTTTTATCATAACACTTTAACCAGAGTGACGGGAGAGCGGCATTTCAGAAAACGTGCTTATCTCGGCGAGAAAAAGCGATTTCGGCAATAAAATTTAAAACGCGTGTAAAACATAAACCAAACGATGAAATTGGTTATTTCTTCATGTATAATGATCAACTCGATACTCCCTAGCCCCCAACAGCCTTTTTTTCATAACACTTTAACCAGAGTGACGGGAGAGCGGCATTTCAGAAAACGTGCTTATCTCGGCGAGAAAAAGCGATTTCGGCAATAAAATTTAAAACGCGTGTAAAACATAAACCAAACGATGAAATTGGTTATTTCTTCATGTATAATGATCAACTCGATACTCCCTAGCCCCCAACAGCCTTTTTTTTCATAACACTTTAACCAGAGTTACGGGAGAGCGGCATTTCAGAAAACGTGCTTATCTCGGCGAGAAAAAGCGATTTCGGCAATAAAATTTAAAACGCGTGTAAAACATAAACCAAACGATGAAATTGGTTATTTCTTCATGTATAATGATCAACTCGATACTCCCTAGCCCCCAACAGCCTTTTTTTTCATAACACTTTAACCAGAGTGACGGGAGAGCGGCATTTCAGAAAACGTGCTTATCTCGGCGAGAAAAAGCGATTTCGGCAATAAAATTTAAAACGCGTGTAAAACATAAACCAAACGATGAAATTGGTTATTTCTTCATGTATAATGATCAACTCGATACTCCCTAGCCCCCAACAGCCTTTTTTTTCATAACACTTTAACCAGAGTGACGGGAGAGCGGCATTTCAGAAAACGTGCTTATCTCGGCGAGAAAAAGCGATTTCGGCAATAAAATTTAAAACGCGTGTTAAACATAAACCAAACGATGAAATTGGTTATTTCTTCATGTATAATGATCAACTCGATACTCCCTAGCCCCCAACAGCCTCTTTTTTCATAACACTTTAACCAGAGTGACGGGAGAGCGGCATTTCAGAAAACGTGCTTATCTCGGCGAGAAAAAGCGATTTCGGCAATAAAATTTAAAACGCGTGTAAAACATAAACCAAACGATGAAATTGGTTATTTCTTCATGTATAATGATCAACTCGATACTCCCTAGCCCCCAACAGCCTTTTTTTTCATAACACTTTAACCAGAGTGACGGGAGAGCGGCATTTCAGAAAACGTGCTTATCTCGGCGAGAAAAAGCGATTTCGGCAATAAAATTTAAAACGCGTGTAAAACATAAACCAAACGATGAAATTGGTTATTTCTTCATGTATAATGATCAACTCGAGTCGAGCTCCAGGGAGAGAGGCTGATTTTTCGCTTTTTGAGGCCGACCGACGAACCGGCGCGGGGCGGACTCAAAAGCCCGCACAGCCGTAGGCACTTAGAAAAGTTTCGCCTTTGGCTGTGAGCTCCAGGGGGAGAGGCTGGTTTTGCGTTATTTCAGGCCGGCTGGAGAACCGGCGCGGGTCGGACGCACAATCCCCGCAGAGCCGTGGGCACTTAGAAAATTTTCGCCAAGTTGGCTCTGAGCGCCTGGTACCTAATATGGAAGTATAGAGGCCGACTATCGGGCAAGATCACGCCGCGTTAGGCTTCCAGGACCCTGGCTAAGCAATTTTACCGGGCC